>NC_073694.1:206710067-206862513 GCF_029784165.1 Wyeomyia smithii | reverse complement strand
GTTAATCACGTTACAAAAACAACATTAGGTCGTAATATTTGCTATGTTCAAATTTTTCCACTTGTTGAGAAAAGTTGAATCTAGATGAAAAGATGAATCAATTGTGCTTATAGATTTTTCAAAATTGCGAGCTATTAATAGAAGAGAAATCGGTGGGATAAGTCCTTTTCAGTATAAAAGACCGAGAATTCGTGTAACTCGTAAACCGCAGTATTGTTAACGGTGACACGGCGAGGTATCTTTGTCATATGCATTGAATATAACGTTCATAAATCAATAGAACTGCAACCAAGATCACGTACCTCACTGTAAGGTTCTTCCATGCCAAATCCAGCAAAAACACTGAAAGCGCACAAAAAGCAATTATGCACCACATAGGCACCGATCGTCTCTACCTCGTCGAGCCAGTTAAACCAAAGGCGCTGATCGATGCGCTAATAATCAGGCAAGTATACTGATATCGACGCAAAATTGTCACACCAATGTGGCATCTCTTTTCGACTCGTTTATTAAATACAAATCTTATCAGCTTATGCAACAAATAATCAAATGTAATGCAACAAAAATATCATTTGTGAGCCCCATCATTTGATCAATTAAGAATACTTTCGGTATAGTCTAAGTTGAGCTAGCAATGCGATCTTCGAATTTCGAATCAGGTGCGGATATCGCAAAGGAAAGAACTGTCTATGCAGGTTATAAACAGACCAACTAGTAGAGTTAGAGGTATTACAGACCAACTAAAGAGAAATAAGAACACTGAAACCCATGCATCAGTTTACCAAGAACTTCCTGGAACCTTCTCAAAAGATTTATGAAAACGAGATGCGTGTGAGCATGTCATTCGAAAATGCACAAATGTCAACAAGATGGAACCATTTTCATCCAAAACAACATACTCACATGCCCAATAGAAACACTTTCCAACATCGAGATATTTTTTTTTTAATAACAGAAACAATTATCACAATAAAACAAGCGACGGAAGATACAACGCAAACATGCAACGTCGCAACATGCAACCAATTTGGTCACCTTCAAGATTGATTTGTTTGACAAATATAAACGCTGTAAATGTCACTGAATAACAGTTTACGACAATGTGTAGGCGTAGTAATCCACACAGTTAGCAATGCCGCTACTAGATTGATATCAGCATGTAAAATAAAAATACGACTAGATTACATTATATTCACCTAGAATCTAAAATATTAATTAATTCGATTTCGATTTGATTTTTTTTATCTGAAGAGATATCGACGGATATAGCTTAAATCAGTTCGGTATCTTTGATGTATGAAATAACGCATTTGATTTCAAACTTTATTACTTTTTTGTGAAAAAACTCTTCCAAGATAGTCAGATTCCAATTCAGTTTTTGTATTTTGTTTTTTTTTAGCGACGGTTTAGCTTTCCAATCATTCATTCTGTACAATGAGGCTTCGGGCCGAAGGTAAAACAATTATTTAGAATGCACAGATATTGCGTTCCTATATGAAGACTTGGTTCAGCTTACAATATTTTTTAAGCGACCGAACAATCGTAACAAAACTTTGGTTCGTGTAAGACCAATGAGAATTATTATAAAAAACTAATGGCTTAAAAAACCAACTTTAAATATTTGATTAATATACGCAGCTATAACTTGGAAGTGCCAAAACGCCGGATTTATAGAAAATCATCGACGTATATTTAACAGATTGATTGCACAGAAATGCTTCTTGGTTTGCAACAGCTGGTTGCTTGAAAAGTGTAGTGTCAGTAGTAGGTTCAAATATTTTGTAAAGGTTGTAAGGAAATATAATAACACAATCGAATATTTTCTTTCTCGCAAAATCGTTATTTAAAATCATCTTATTCAGCAGCAAAAACCTGATATTTCAAAAGCTTGGGTTTCAAAGGGCTTGTGCTGAATCGGTCGAACCGTTCGGCCGAAACCATTTGTTATATTTTAGAAAAGATTTCTGCTATTGTGTACCTTTCGGAAATTTTTCACGTAAATGAAAGTGTAGTGAATGAAACCCCAAATGTGTGTTCGAGACAAATATATTGTTTTAAAGCAAATAAAACAGCGACAGTTCTATTGAAAAGGTTTAGTAACTCAACTCACTAAAGTGAAAATGAACTAAATACTGTAATTCGTTGTTAGTTGAATCACTGTTGTATGTTTAATGCTGCGACGAAGACTCTCAAACCATTTCGTTAAAGTTCACTCGTTCGTAAACATTTCTGAAAGCGTGTGAATGGAGAAACCGAAAATTTGTAATGTACATCCTTATTATTGAATACGAAGATGAATTGAATTTTAATCAAGAATACCGTACAAAGTATTCAATACTAAGTGAGATACATCAGTGGGTATCATTGTGTGATGAATTTTGAATTAACATTAAAGGATTGATATTGCACTGTTCAAGCTTGTAAGGGAAGGCCCTTTGATTTTGATTGAAATCACTCCTCAAACTACGTCAAACTTTTTGAAAATAAAAAAAGATAAAGATATTGCTACTACTGGTAAACGCTATTGTATCTGTTTCGCCGTAGCAACTTATTTCTATATAGGATATCATCTTAAGCCTTCAACGCCGAAGGTTTCAACGCAAACAACATGAAATTTAACTTGAAAATTGAATAAAGCAATGTTCTTTTGTTGGACTATAGAAACACACAGTTGACTCGTTGGAAATCATAGGTTTGAAACGTTCTGTTACATAAGCAGGAGGTGGAAGTGGTGGAGGAAGAACAAGATGAGGGAAGACTAGCACAGCAGCTCAATATGATATGATTTAATAGCAATGGTGAACCTACTAGGTGAGAGAGTATGTATTTGTATGAGTTTGTTTGGTTGCGTTAACATATAGTGATTTTACATCAATGTTTTCATCTTTGTTTATATTTTGGTTGCTATTTTGCTTTAAGTAATTAGTAATTAGTGGCGTTAGTCACTGTACTTACTCAGTCACAATGTTACGCCAACGCACTCGCGGTCCATGGCAGCTTGTCTCTCGAGAGCGCGCAACATTTCCGAGATCTTGCTCCGCTTGGTCCAACCACCTAGCTCTCTCCTAGTCGGATTCGAGACGAACAACACCACGGCATTCTTACCGCCCATTCCGCCCCTTCCTACTGGGCTTAGAGTAGCGTTGCGCCAGCTCGTGGTTCATTCATAGTCCTAAGCACACGTCGTTCGAAAACGGCTAGTGCTTGCAGGAGGACACTACTCGAGCATTGTCCATGTCTCGTGCCCCGTAAAGGACTACCGGTATTATGAGCACTTGCTTGTTTGCTAGACCTGAACTTGTTTGTGCCTTGTGGAGTCCGTAGTAGGAGGCACGACTTCCAGTCTGCTGCTGCGTTTCTGCTGCAGTTGTTGTCTGACACTGTTAGTCAGATCCGATCCGAACAAACATCCGAAACTCGTCAACCTCCTCAAATTCATCTCTACTCATGCTCATGCGCTCGGTTCCTCCTGCTAGCAGATACTTGGTTGGTCTTCGACGTATTCTCACCTTCGATCCAACACATACATGCTTTTCAGTTGGGTTTACTGTTGAGCAACCGGCCTGGACACCTGGTCCTTTGAGATGTACTGGCTGGATTTATTGATTCATTTATTGTGCCCCGCATGTTAAAGGCCGCACGCGCACGTCAAGAGGCAGGAACACACACAGGAACAGGAGGCCTTGTCTTCGGCCCCTTGCGTGTTTCAAACGCGCTTGTTACCGGTTGCGGTGATATCTTCGTACAGCACTACTGTATATCCTCCTTATCAGTCTTGTTAGTTTCGCAGGGAAGTCCATTAACTTTCTCCATAGTTCTCTACACGGTCGATAGTCGTATCGTAATAGGTGGTTGGTATTCGCGACACTTGCAGCAGGATCTGCCGCAGCGTTTGCGATTTGATTTGGTCCGTTGTCAATTGGGATTGATGGCCATCCACAAAACCGGCTTGATAGATAACTTTCCACAAACCTTTCGTGCTAGCGGCGAGAGACGGCTGGGATGATGATGATTTGGGAGAGCACTTTGTGTAGGCTGCGTTGGGAATCGTGATCGCTCTCGCTCCCGCTCGGTAGTGGTGGTAGTTGTCACATTCCAACTTGTCGCCCTACTTGTAGTATTATTGTGCATATTACTCCCTCCTTCCTGTTCTGTATCCCAGATCCTGACGCGGTAGCTGAGCCAGAGCCAGCAGACAGGAAGCCAAACTATCCGGGCCCAGCTTGATAAGCTCCGCTGCTATGGCCATCCTTCCTTTCAAGCTGATTTGTTGTTCTTGAGCATCCACACAGCATCACTTATCGTGGTATGTAAGTAAGCGCGGTATGTCTCCCTCATCCGCTGTGCTGACGAAGTCATTCCTCCTACCGTCTTTGCCTTGGGCTTGGTCCTCTGCCTCTGGGCCATTGAAGTAGTGTGTTCAATGTAGTTAGTGCTGCTTCCACCTGTCGATATCACCTCACACGTTCATCCGTCAAGATTCTTCCATCTTTCATTTCATTTCACAGCTCCATCATCTGATTCATTTCAGCTCGCGGCACAAAGCCTGCGCGGGATGTGTTTTAGTTTCTTGTAGAATCTACGTGTTTCTTGTGAACGATACAGCTGCTCCATTTCCGCACACTCCTTATTATTACGCTCTTCAAGCGGCGCTCTTTTGTCGCTTTTTGTCTCTTTTCGACCGCTTTCTGTCCGCTTTTTTAATTTTTTATATATTCAATAACCCTAGATATGGGGTTCTACCGATGTTTATTTGCTGTATAATTTCCGCATACATAATCCCATCTATATATTTGTATGCTGCTAGAGAAATGGTTCTATCGAATGAATTGTTTAATTATTTCTGTTCAATATCTGCCTGATCCCCTGTATATATTTAATAATTCTAGAAATAGTTCTAGCAATGTTTACTTCTGTTTAATTTCTGTAAGGATACTTTACTTTTACTTCTATGGCGACAGATCGTTGCGATCCTGTGCCAGAATAAGACTCTGCCAAATCATATATATAGTTAATAGTGCTCAAAATGGTTCTCGCGATGCATAAACACTGGGGAAAAGTGAATAAAAAAGGTTCAAACACTTACTAATATTCGAAGCTAACTCCATCTTAATTCGCAATATAGCAATTAATATTACGAAAAAGCCCGAATACTGCCACCTAGAATCGTCGTTGCATTCACAAGTTCATTTAAAAGTTTAAAAAGCGTCTTCGGTGCGCCATCTAGATAAGCACATAGGCAATAGAAAAAAGTTTTCACAGTGTTGCCACCTATCGTCGTTAGCGCCACCTACCGTCGCCAAAGATTCGGGTGTTTGTATCCACTAAATTAACTAGACATGGCGCCACCTATTAACCGATATGAACAACAACTACGCCACCTACCGTCGTCAAAGATTCGGGTGATTGCATCCACTAAATTAACTAGACGTGGCGCCATCTATTAACCGATAGGAACAACTATTTTGGTGTCGCCACCTATCAACCGATATGAACAACTATTTGGGTGTCGCCACCTATCAACCGATATGAGCAACTTTTTAAGTGGCGCCACCTACACTAGAAGCGCGAAAGCTGCTCCGGTGTCGCTATCTAGTTTTAAGAATGGGAAGCTTTCACAGTGCGCCACCTATATGTCGACATGAAAACTATTCAAGTGGCGCCACCTACATTTGAAGTGCAGAAGCTGTTTCGGTGTCGCCATCTAGTTTTGAAAATGAAAAGCTTCCACAGTGCGCCACCTATATGTCGACATGAACAGCTATTTAAGTGGCGCCACCTACATTTAAAGTGCAGAAGCTCTTTCGGTGCCGCCATCTAGTTTAAAAAATGATAAGCTTCCACAGTGCGCCCCCTGTATGTCGACATGAACAACTATTTCAGAGTCGCCATCTGCATTTGAAGTGTAAAAAAAACTCTTCCGGTGTCGTCATCTAACGCAATTGAAAAATGAAAAGTTTCTGCAGTGAATCGTAACGTTAACGTAATATAACTTCGTGAAAGATTCGAAAAATACATAATCAAACTAGCGTTGGGTGAAATGATCGTACATTATTAATTTAAAAACAAAAACTTGCATTTTCAATTATTTGAAAGTCATGCATCAATTCAATGCAAGATTAGCTCTTACGTACATCAAAATAGCAATTATATTCTTCATCAAGTTGTTCAAGACGAAAAGTTTCTTCCAAGTTATGTTGAGGAAAACATATTATTCTTTTTGGAACATTACTTTCTTCCGAAGGTGCAAGAAAAAGATATACCGATCAAGTGTCGACGTGTAAAACAATAAAATGAAAATAATGTTAAATGCTCGAAATATGTGTTTTCAATATTGTTTTTATAAGACTTAAAGGCCGTATTACAGAAGCTTGTCAAAGTATTGGATTTTCGAATGATCAGCGAATCTATCCTAACCATCACCGACGGCGAAGAATAAGTAGTAAGACCCCACAAGAGGGAGCACAACTACAAGTTCGGATGGTACAATAGGGATTAATTGGAAAACAAAATGTTTCAAAATTAATTGCAGTGCAAAATTGTAGGATTTCTGTTTTGTGTGATCTACGATAAGATTGATATTCCTTGAAAATTTCTATAACAGTTGTAAGAGGGTTGCATAATGAATTTTATACAATTTACTTTTTCATGAAAGTCAAAATAATCTATAATGATACATGAAATCGATGGATGGTAAAGAATGTTACCATTCATGTAAAATTTGATCGCAATTTTTTCCATTCGGCAACTCCAGTTTTTAAAATATAGTTGCTGAAGTATTAAAACAATTGTGTGTTAAAAATGAACGCAGTTTGGACTTAAGTGGTACATACAATCGGCTTTTACAAAAACACGGGAAACGCCTTAAAAGATATTTTAAAGTTTGTTGATTGAATCACTTAACAGATGAAAAGAAGATCAATGTAGATCGCATTCCTTCGTATATGAGGTAATTTCGAGTTGCATGTTGACATTATTGCGTACATAAAGATTTGGGTCAACATCGGAGAACAATAGGTAACATTATATACGATTTATAGGTTCATATGATTTCAAGCTTTTAACAGTACTAGATGAAATCATTATTCCGGAGTGACTTTGATCATTTCATTATTTTGATGAATTTGGGGTGAAATTTCACTACTTGAACCCATTTTGAACTTTTCAAAACGATTTAAATCAGTTTGTGAATATGAGAAGCAATTTGGGGGCCGTTCAAATCACACGTAAACAGTTCATGCTGGCAAATGTCCAAGATGCATACAACACTTTTAGAATATATAAGTACGATTGTTCACGAAGAGAGAAAAAGGTCTAAAATCCAGTCCAAAGTTGCATGTTACGGGACGTCTTGGGTAGTCGTTAAAACGAAAACATGTAGTACGCTGTTGAGATTATTAGGACTCAACTTTGCCTTTGAGGAAAAAAATGCAAATATAATAATGAAATTCGTTGTCATAACACTTTTGTTTTTTAACTGATATGAAAACGAAATAAAAAAAAAAGCTTTACGTATTGCAGTTTGTTGTTTTGTATTCGCTTGAGCCGATTGTTTGTATGCAATAAAAATCGCTCAAAATCTAGTCTATTTTCAATTCATATTTTAGCATGCCAAACACTCATTAAACATCAGGAAATGCATGAATAGTATCAATGCAGACATATCGCAACACGATCAGTAAAGATTACGACAAATCCCAAGCAGGCAGGGTGATCAAAGTCACCCCGATGATCAAAGTTTCCCCCGGTTTACGGTACTCAATTTGATGTTTTTTACTAACACTACTGCGTTTTGGTTCGTACAACATCGTAGTAGAATCATAATACGGGCGGACCGAAATTGTATTTATGCTTAAATTATGCCAATAGGAAATTGTACTAGATAGCAAACAGAGTTGTTCATACCTCAGATTCTATGCAATAGGAAATTGTTACATAATTGGAAAAATTCAAATAAAAAGCAATATATTTTCAACTGGCTGAACCATATTGGCACGTTTATCGCCTCCCCTTTGGTGCTTATAAGCTCATACGGAAAGTTATATACAACTTTATCAGCTTGTACAAAGACGCTTATATCTCAACATCAATTGAAATATACAGTCCACATTGTTGCCTATGGTACAGTAATTGAGAAAATATAAAAATATACCCTTGTTCTTTAAACCATTTGAAGCCTGGAAATATTGATGATCATGTGGTAAACAAACACGTATTCAATACTAGTGACGAGAACTTTCGAGTAGTAATAAAAAATGTGGGAAAAAAGTTTAAATATCTTTTGCAAATTTAATAAACTTTTTTTTAAATTGATTATTCATATTACAACGAACCTTCCAACCCAGTAACTGATTATGCGATGGAAATATTACTTTTAAAAGAGGTGACAATTTTCATTGCAAGCCTAGACGACTTTCATACGAGCAAAAGAAACAAGTTGATGAAAACAATGATGAGCCTTTGAAATAAGGGATTATCAGAGAAAGTAATTCTCCATTTGCAAGTCGTATTGTACTGATACACAAAGAAACATAATACCGGTAATTGAAAAGTATTTTCAATATTAGATCTTCAATCGGAGTTTCATCGAACTAGAATAGCTCGTGAATATTAAATATACGTCGTTTGTTACACCCAAAGCACAATATAAATACTTGAGAGTTCCTAAGTGCTGCAACAGAGAGCGGCAAGTCAAAACACCCGTGGGTTCAGGCACTAGCAACTCCTTGGCTGGGTTCCCGGCCATGTAGGAATCTCCGGCAACGAAAAGGCGGACAGATTAGCATCGCTTGACGGTGGATCTCCTAACATGAAAAGTACCCGGCCCGGATATTATCAGAATTGTCAGAAATAACTTTCTCAACCAGGTAAATACTGAATGGAGAAATCAGCGAAATCTATTTCTCAGAAAAGTGACAGACGATAATCATCGGTGGGAGGACAGATCAAATAGGAGAGAGCAGATTGTTTTATCGCGCCTCCGAGCTGGGCACACAGTTATCACACATGATCCGCTTTTCGAAGGGGAAGATGAACCAACATGCGATGCTTGCCTTGAAGCATTGACGGTAGAACATCTTCTATCGAACTGGTGCAAATACGAAAATGCCACCTGCAAGGTACATGACGGGAAATTTTGTCCAATGACAAAACTAAGGAAGAAAATCTGCTGACCTTTCTTAGAAAAATCCGAACTACTAGACAAAAATTGATCCTAATCACTAAGCCCAACAGTGTATTCGAGCCTCTTTTCTTTTCATTCGTTACAGATCGCCTCATCATAGACAGCAATTACTCTGGAATAGTAATAAACCAATGTTAGTAGATAAAATTTAGAACATATGATGTTATTGTACATACTTTTTGTAACTTTTTCAACTAGAGTCGTTAATGACTCTCGAGCTAAAACCCCTTTCGAATAAATCTAATATAATAATAATAATAATAATAATAATAACGAGCATTGGCAATCAGAAGCACTAGAGGTCTCAGTCAGTCACTAATCTTGTGGGTGAAAAATAAAATAAAGTATGTCAGGGGGTGGCACAGCACAGTACAGCACAAGCAAAATGAAGATGCAGGCACCTCTAAGCAGAAGATCTTAGATCTTATTAGCAGCTCTCGGTTACTCATTCGGTAAGCAGTCTAGGCAGCAAAAACCTGCTTTCTATTACCAAAAAGAAAAATAATATTGAAAACCAATCATTTTACGATTGACGATTATTACATAGGTGCTAAGGGGCGACATCTGGCTTCTTACTCTTCTTCCTCATCCACCTCGATGATCCCTGTTGTATTTTTCGTAAGTGATGCCATTCACTCGGAAAATACTTGAATGTTTTTAATGCTTTTTATCACCATCATGCACAATTCCTCCTGCAGGCGACAGGTTTACCGTCTAAGGGTTACCGGAGAATCTGCATCTTTAATATACTTAAAATCGAAAGTGTCATCCATCAATGATTATGAATCATTCATTGACCCAACTGCATTGTACTCTCCGCACAAGCAATATGCTTCAACAGGTATATTTCAAACTTAATCCAGAACGGATTCAAAAGTAGAAATAAGCTCCCACTACACACGACATTGAGTAACGGTATGCTGTTCTTATGCTTCACGCAAAACCGTAATAACTCCTTGCGCACTTTTGAATCTTTTGGTAATTGATATAAGTGATGATCAAAGTCGGATCTCTTACTACACCCGTATTTGTACGCTCTGTACTTTGTTTTGAATGTTCACTTGAAATTATTTTAGAATATAACAGGTGACATCATAAAAAATTTAAATCAAAACAACAAAACATGTTGTTCAGCCAAGCCTGATGACAAATTTTAACGCACTCGGGGTTTTTGATTTCAACCAATCAGTGAGTGGTTCCCAAAGTGGATACAAATCTATACCCAATTGTCTCCCCTTAGCATAGGTGGTGTTACAGCCACAAGATTTTCGTTGAAGCACAAGAGTAAGCACAGTATCCGGTCCGGGTTGAGCCGTGATTTGTTGTTGTTGTTGCGGAAAAGGACTAGCAGTTAAAAGAGTTATTGAATTTTTTCTTCTTTTTTTCGTTACCATTCTTGAGTTTATTTTAGCTTAGCTAGCGAACTAGGCACTACTGCAGATAGCGGGAAAGATCTACAGATGTAATGTACACTACAATGCTGTAAAATAAACTATCAATCATTGCATCATAGAATGCAATCGATCGATGCAATGTAATGTAAGGTTATTTTATGTGATTCAACAATACACAGCACACTCGTGGGCTTCGGCCAACTCGATTGTCCGGGGCGAATGCTGTCCTTACTCGCTACCGCTCGTTCGAACGTAAACCAGGTAATCACCCCTATGTTTGGAAAAGACCTAGGAAATCCAGCAGATCAGTTGTTTGAATGGAATGTGATCTTTCATCTTGTTCCCACATCTGAACATAAGCCGATAATGCTCCTCCAGAATTTAACTCAACTCTAGTTGAATGAAACTACTTACTATTTCTGTAGGGCATACCGATTTTCACAAATCACCATGCGGCTTCATTTCAGCCTTATATTTTTCAATAAAGTTGTTTGTTCAACGGGGCAAACCATGATCACACATTATCAATTTAAAAACAAAAACCTTCATTTCCCGTTATGCGCTTTACCTAGTATGCACTGATGTAGTAGCTCAAAAAAATTCTTTCGATATTCGATATCATTCTACTAAGACGCACACACAATATTTTCAAAATAATATTTTTCCTGGAACATTATTTTCTTCTGAAGTTGCAAGAAAAAGATATACCGATCAAGTGTTAACGTATAAAACAATAACCCTAAAATAAACTTAAATGATCGAAATATGTGCTTTGGAAACTATTTTCATAAAATTTAAAAGCCGTAATTCCGAAGCTTCGATCAGCAACAACACAAACAACAAAGTAAGTTAATCACGTTACATAAACAACATTAGGTCGTAATATTTTCTATGTTCAAATTTTTCCACTTGTTGAGAAAAGTTGAATCTAGATGAAAAGATGAATCAATTGTGCTTATAGATTTTTCAAAATTGCGAGCTATTAATAGAAGAGAAATCGGTGGGATAAGTCCTTTTCAGTATAAAAGACCGAGAATTCGTGTAACTCGTAAACCGCAGTATTGTTAACAGTGACACGGCGAGGTATCTTTGTCATATGCATTGAATATAACGTTCATAAATCAATAGAACTGCAACCAAGATCACGTACCTCACTGTAAGGTTCTTCCATGCCAAATCCAGCAAAAACACTGAAAGCGCACAAAAAGCAATTATGCACCACATAGGCACCGATCGTCTCTACCTCGTCGAGCCAGTTAAACCAAAGGCGCTGATCGATGCGCTAATAATCAGGCAAGTATACTGATATCGACGCAAAATTGTCACACCAATGTGGCATCTCTTTTCGACTCGTTTATTAAATACAAATCTTATCAGCTTATGCAACAAATAATCAAATGTAATGCAACAAAAATATCATTTGTGAGCCCCATCATTTGATCAATTAAGAATACTTTCGGTATAGTCTAAGTTGAGCTAGCAATGCGATCTTCGAATTTCGAATCAGGTGCGGATATCGCAAAGGAAAGAACTGTCTATGCAGGTTATTAACAGACCAACTAGTAGAGTTAGAGGTATTACAGACCAACTAAAGAGAAATAAGAACACTGAAACCCATGCATCAGTTTACCAAGAACTTCCTGGAACCTTCTCAAAAGATTTATGAAAACGAGATGCGTGTGAGCATGTCATTCGAAAATGCACAAATGTCAACAAGATGGAACCATTTTCATCCAAAACAACATACTCACATGCCCAATAGAAACACTTTCCAACATCGAGATATTTTTTTTTTAATAACAGAAACAATTATCACAATAAAACAAGCGACGGAAGATACAACGCAAACATGCAACGTCGCAACATGCAACCAATTTGGTCACCTTCAAGATTGATTTGTTTGACAAATATAAACGCTGTAAATGTCACTGAATAACAGTTTACGACAATGTGTAGGCGTAGTAATCCACACAGTTAGCAATGCCGCTACTAGATTGATATCAGCATGTAAAATAAAAATACGACTAGATTACATTATATTTACCTAGAATCTAAAATATTAATTAATTCGATTTCGATTTGATTTTTTTTATCTGAAGAGATATCGACGGATATAGCTTAAATCAGTTCGGTATCTTTGATGTATGAATAACGCATTTGATTTCAAACTTTATTACTTTTTTGTGAAAAAACTCTTCCAAGATAGTCAGATTCCAATTCAGTTTTTGTATTTTTTTTTTTTTAGCGACGGTTTAGCTTTCCAATCATTCATTCTGTACAATGAGGCTTCGGGCCGAAGGTAAAACAATTATTTAGAATGCACAGATATTGCGTACCTATATGAAGACTTGGTTCAGCTTACAATATTTTTTAAGCGACCGAACAATCGTAACAAAACTTTGGTTCGTGTAAGACCAATGAGAATTATTATAAAAAACTAATGGCTTAAAAAACCAACTTTAAATATTTGATTAATATACGCAGCTATAACTTGGAAGTGCCAAAACGCCGGATTTATAGAAAATCATCGACGTATATTTAACAGATTGATTGCACAGAAATGCTTTTTGGTTTGCAACAGCTGGTTGCTTGAAAAGTGTAGTGTCAGTAGTAGGTTCAAATATTTTGTAAAGGTTGTAAGGAAATATAATAACACAATCGAATATTTTCTTTCTCGCAAAATCGTTATTTAAAATCATCTTATTCAGCAGCAAAAACCTGATATTTCAAAAGCTTGGGTTTCAAAGGGCTTGTGCTGAATCGGTCGAACCGTTCGGCCGAAACCATTTGTTATATTTTAGAAAAGATTTCTGCTATTGTGTACCTTTCGGAAATTTTTCACGTAAATGAAAGTGTAGTGAATGAAACCCCAAATGTGTGTTCGAGACAAATATATTGTTTTAAAGCAAATAAAACAGCGACAGTGCTATTGAAAAGGTTTAGTAACTCAACTCACTAAAGTGAAAATGAACTAAATACTGTAATTCGTTGTTAGTTGAATCACTGTTGTATGTTTAATGCTGCGACGAAGACTCTCAAACCATTTCGTTAAAGTTCACTCGTTCGTAAACATTTCTGAAAGCGTGTGAATGGAGAAACCGAAAATTTGTAATGTACATCCTTATTATTGAATACGAAGATGAATTGAATTTTAATCAAGAATACCGTACAAAGTATTCAATACTAAGTGAGATACATCAGTGGGTATCATTGTGTGATGAATTTTGAATTAACATTAAAGGATTGATATTGCACTGTTCAAGCTTGTAAGGGAAGGCCCTTTGATTTTGATTGAAATCACTCCTCAAACTACGTCAAACTTTTTGAAAATAAAAAAAGATAAAGATATTGCTACTACTGGTAAACGCTATTGTATCTGTTTCGCCGTAGCAACTTATTTCTATATAGGATATCATCTTAAGCCTTCAACGCCGAAGGTTTCAACGCAAACAACATGAAATTTAACTTGAAAATTGAATAAAGCAATGTTCTTTTGTTGGACTATAGAAACACACAGTTGACTCGTTGGAAATCATAGGTTTGAAACGTTCTGTTACATAAGCAGGAGGTGGAAGTGGTGGAGGAAGAACAAGATGAGGGAAGACTAGCACAGCAGCTCAATATGATATGATTTAATAGCAATGGTGAACCTACCAGGTGAGAGAGTATGTATTTGTATGAGTTTGTTTGGTTGCGTTAACATATAGTGATTTTACATCAATGTTTTCATCTTTGTTTATATTTTGGTTGCTATTTTGCTTTAAGTAATTAGTAATTAGTGGCGTTAGTCACTGTACTTACTCAGTCACAATGTTACGCCAACGCACTCGCGGTCCATGGCAGCTTGTCTCTCGAGAGCGCGCAACATTTCCGAGATCTTGCTCCGCTTGGTCCAACCACCTAGCTCTCTCCTAGTCGGATTCGAGACGAACAACACCACGGCATTCTTACCGCCCATTCCGCCCCTTCCTACTGGGCTTAGAGTAGCGTTGCGCCAGCTCGTGGTTCATTCATAGTCCTAAGCACACGTCGTTCGAAAACGGCTAGTGCTTGCAGGAGGACACTACTCGAGCATTGTCCATGTCTCGTGCCCCGTAAAGGACTACCGGTATTATGAGCACTTGCTTGTTTGCTAGACCTGAACTTGTTTGTGCCTTGTGGAGTCCGTAGTAGGAGGCACGACTTCCAGTCTGCTGCTGCGTTTCTGCTGCAGTTGTTGTCTGACACTGTTAGTCAGATCCGATCCGAACAAACATCCGAAACTCGTCAACCTCCTCAAATTCATCTCTACTCATGCTCATGCGCTCGGTTCCTCCTGCTAGCAGATACTTGGTTGGTCTTCGACGTATTCTCACCTTCGATCCAACACATACATGCTTTTCAGTTGGGTTTACTGTTGAGCAACCGGCCTGGACACCTGGTCCTTTGAGATGTACTGGCTGGATTTATTGATTCATTTATTGTGCCCCGCATGTTAAAGGCCGCACGCGCACGTCAAGAGGCAGGAACACACACAGGAACAGGAGGCCTTGTCTTCGGCCCCTTGCGTGTTTCAAACGCGCTTGTTACCGGTTGCGGTGATATCTTCGTACAGCACTACTGTATATCCTCCTTATCAGTCTTGTTAGTTTCGCAGGGAAGTCCATTAACTTTCTCCATAGTTCTCTACACGGTCGATAGTCGTATCGTAATAGGTGGTTGGTATTCGCGACACTTGCAGCAGGATCTGCCGCAGCGTTTGCGATTTGATTTGGTCCGTTGTCAATTGGGATTGATGGCCATCCACAAAACCGGCTTGATAGATAACTTTCCACAAACCTTTCGTGCTAGCGGCGAGAGACGGCTGGGATGATGATGATTTGGGAGAGCACTTTGTGTAGGCTGCGTTGGGAATCGTGATCGCTCTCGCTCCCGCTCGGTAGTGGTGGTAGTTGTCACATTCCAACTTGTCGCCCTACTTGTAGTATTATTGTGCATATTACTCCCTCCTTCCTGTTCTGTATCCCAGATCCTGACGCGGTAGCTGAGCCAGAGCCAGCAGACAGGAAGCCAAACTATCCGGGCCCAGCTTGATAAGCTCCGCTGCTATGGCCATCCTTCCTTTCAAGCTGATTTGTTGTTCTTGAGCATCCACACAGCATCACTTATCGTGGTATGTAAGTAAGCGCGGTATGTCTCCCTCATCCGCTGTGCTGACGAAGTCATTCCTCCTACCGTCTTTGCCTTGGGCTTGGTCCTCTGCCTCTGGGCCATTGAAGTAGTGTGTTCAATGTAGTTAGTGCTGCTTCCACCTGTCGATATCACCTCACACGTTCGCGGCACAAAGCCTGCGCGGGATGTGTTTTAGTTTCTTGTAGAATCTACGTGTTTCTTGTGAACGATACAGCTGCTCCATTTCCGCACACTCCTTATTATTACGCTCTTCAAGCGGCGCTCTTTTGTCGCTTTTTGTCTCTTTTCGACCGCTTTCTGTCCGCTTTTTTAATTTTTTATATATTCAATAACCCTAGATATGGGGTTCTACCGATGTTTATTTGCTGTATAATTTCCGCATACATAATCCCATCTATATATTTGTATGCTGCTAGAGAAATGGTTCTATCGAATGAATTGTTTAATTATTTCTGTTCAATATCTGCCTGATCCCCTGTATATATTTAATAATTCTAGAAATAGTTCTAGCAATGTTTACTTCTGTTTAATTTCTGTAAGGATACTTTACTTTTACTTCTATGGCGACAGATCGTTGCGATCCTGTGCCAGAATAAGTCTCTGCCAAATCATATATATAGTTAATAGTGCTCAAAATGGTTCTCGCGATGCATAAACACTGGGGAAAAGTGAAGAAAAAGGTTGAAATACTTACTAGTATTAAAACCAGCTTCATCTACTTCTATTTCCGCAATAGAAAAAATTTTGCACATTTTAAGAATATCTGTGCAAATATAAGGAGACTCTAACAAAAATATGCAGAAACTATCGACATTCTGCAAATATCTACGAATCAATAAAAATTTGCACAAGAACTCTGAAAATCAGAGTTTCGCAGACAAATCCGCACATCTGGTATCCCTGGTGTTTACTTAACTGTGAAAATTTCAATGGCGACGTGTTTACAGATTTCTTATGTGTGAAGACACTTTTAGACAAGTACCTATATATTTTTGCTTTGAGGTGAAAACCATCAACCTTCGAAGGACTTGTAAACAGTAAAAAATTTAAATATACGATTACTGTAACGTGACAGTTTTGTTTTATGTTGTTGATGCTTGCAGTGCTTTCAAACTGTAGAGAAGTGTGAACTAAAATTTACCTCAAGATATAGGATAATCAAATGACATGAACCAAATTTCAACTTAAGATAGGGGATTATCAAATAACGTATTACGTATATTTTTAACATAAGGTCGCTGTGCGCTTCGTGACCGGATTATTCGAATTTTTTTCGCATCGTCAATGAGCTTCATCATTTAATATTATTAGGTATTAAATTTAAAACAAAAGCCCCAACGTGGTACTGTTACAATTATGTACGAGTGCAAGTTGTACAATGAATAATATTCACGTTTTACGTAAATGTCAACTGAGTCTAAAGTTGTGCAGTATCAGTTTTTTTGTGAACAAGCCGATCACAGGCTTAAATATTGTTTACAATAATGAGTTTCCTATTACAGCACGAGAGGCTGTTACTGTTCCGTATTTTCGAAAATACACAAAAAGAAAAGTGATTTACATTGGTAATTTAAAATATTTAAGGCACTGTTGTCGGAAACTACTACTAAACCGCTGTAAACTCTTGCCGAAGTGGTGAGCAGTTACTGGTATTGGCCGTCATTGCCGCTAGTGGGAATGAAAAACTTTGTATTTCTTGTCTATCATTTTCCACTAATTTATAAGCAAAGCAAAACTTTGGTGATACATTCCGATTTGGAACTTGACCTTCTGTTTGTTATAGACAGATTAAACTATAAATCTATAGATAATTTATAAACTTATATTAATCAACGATTTTTTGACTCTTTTACTATTGTTGATACTGTGATAGTTATTAATTTACTATTCTAATTTATTCCTCAGTTGCTTGGCAATGTATCAATTATTTACCTCTTTCAAACATTGCTGCTTGATCAGTTGGAAATATATTAAAAACTAGCTAATATGTAGTATTACTTATTAACGCTTTACTGCATTTGTCGCTTGCTAAGTGCAGCTAATTGGATTTGGAATGCTGACTATATTCTAGGTGTCCTTAAATTCACACATGTGAATTGCTAATTGTTGTTAATTTATTGGATTTGGGATGCAGACATGTTCTGAGATTTTTTCTGGTACTTAGAACTGTCAGCTGAGTTAGTAATGTTGCAAATAGTATAAGCTTACCAAATACATATAATTTTCATATTATGATTGCAAAGTGTAAGACAGCAGCGTTTATGAAAATATTGTGCTATGAACATAAAATGTATTGATTTTATGTTTGTCCATTTTTTGTTATTATCTTCAGCTAACAGGTTTTCAGCCTCTCTGTTTGGTTACATTGTTCCGTGTATATGCTGGTAAAATTAAGCTTATAGGCCATGCTCATCTATGTGTGAATATAGCCTAGCTGGTGTAGCTCGTCTTTCTCGCACTGATATATGAAATTTTACCACAGCCCAGAAATCAATATAATTTTCGCAGCGAGTGTCTTTTTCTGTCGTATTAGCTAAGTTTAATACTATGTGATGACGGTATTTTGTCATTTGGTTACATAATACTTAACCCATTTAGATATTTTGGATTTTATTTTGTAAAACTGCGCATGATGTCTAGGTATTGATTATTAGGAAACAACATTCCTTTCAAATGACGCAAATATTTGCTCATTATTCAATGATAAATAGGTTTAAAATCTCAATTCAATTATTCAGGAATAAAAATCTAGTACTCATATTCGTTAAACTATCTAGTCCTCTATTTTCGAGACCAACTGTTGTTAGAAATTTCTAAAGAAATGACATTCGAACCAAAAGGACTAGAAATTTCCCTAGTTGTGAAGTGCGCAAACTCGTCGAATGCCGCCAATTACCGAAACGAACTCATTGTTAGTCAACATCAGCCGATCACAACCAGCTGAAAAGCAACAGCAAGGATATCATAGAATCACTGTTGCTCCAACTCTGACGCTGGTGTGACGCGTGTGGTATAGTGTCCTTGTGTTCGATAGTTTGCGAGCTGTGTGTTTTTCTTAAGAAATCATATTATGCGTTATTTACTGCCACGCACTAAAAATCCAATTGATTTGTCAGTTAAATTTCAATAGAAATGCCGCTGTGGAAAATATTTGGGGATATATAGTCATGTTTATTCATCCTATACTACACACTGCCCGCAATCTTGCCTAGGAATGACATTCATCAAGTACATATAAGTTTTGTGAATTTTCGTTCGGATCGATAGTGATTGATTGCAGGTTGGCGCCTGCAACTTAGACACCACTTGAAATTATCTGATTGGTTTTGAGTTGAAAAACGTTATCCTAAAATAAAACATCGCGTCTCTCGTTCGATCAAGAAATCGTGAGCATCAAAAACAAATACTGAAGTGTTCTCCATATTATGTAGCCTATCGAAACAATAATTCGTTTAATCTGGTTCATGCTTTAAGTGTTAATAATAATAATCCGGAACTCAGCTTTTCATACAACGGAATCAATTCTGGACATTTCTGCCATTGATAAAAGTACATAGGACATCGGAATAAAAGGAATAGTTGTCTCCAAGTAAGTCTGTGCGTTTGCGGTTTTATTTCTCGGAAAGGTTTGCAATGCTGCGAGCTTGTATTCCCTTTGATATTAAACTAAATTCGCTCGAAACTTTTTTGCTGGAGACATAATGCTTTGTGGTTTCGTTCGGTTTAATAGCATGCTGAGATAACTTTTATTTCAAGAAATTTAAACTTCATTTCATGACTTCTTTTACCGTAGTCATCCAGCTTTATTCATTTTTAAGATTTAATTTGAATATGGATTTAGGGATTCGAATAAACAAATATTTTGTTCACCGAGAAACGTTTCTAATTTATTGAGTTTTTTTTACTGTTGTTTGTTTATATTCTTTCAAAAGAAACTGACGTATAAACTCTAGAACTTAAAACCATTTTTGGCAAGATGCGCCAAGCGATTACAAGTACTAATTTTACAAAACTGTTATGAAAACCGGTTTCAATTCTCATACCAGTTTCAGCTCATTTCATTGTCATGTGTAAGCAAATGAGTCATATTGTTAGAAAAAAAAGTAAGTAAATGTTGTTGTAGGGAACCAAATGAGTCTTCCAGTTAGAGCTCTTATTTACAGATTAATTATTAGACGTGATGGATTGCTGCGATGATAATATGTACAATATAATCGAGAATAAAATTAATAAATCATACTGCCTATTCGACATGTCAGAAAAAAAACCCTTAGCGTTCAACAAAAAAAAATTTTTTTTGTTATCTAGAATAGACTTATTATAAATCAACGATTTAGTCATTCTTGTTTTATGCTTTTCTTATTGCCATGATAATTATTACCATGATAATTGTTAAATTACTATTTGAATTTATTGCATCATTTGATAACTAATGCTTATCCGATTGATTAAATACCTCTTCCTAACATTACCGTTTAATCAGCTGAAAATATATATTAAAAAACTAGCCCATATTTAGGGTTATTTGTTATGCTTCACCGCATTTGTTGCTTATTAAGTGTTGTTGATTTATCCCATATTTCCAAGATGCTGACTTTGTATTCTGTGTTCTGAGACCTACGGTATATTATTCTGTGATGTATTAGGAGACAAGAACAGAGCGTGAGCATGAGAGTGTTGACGACGGCACACATCGTTGTTGCACCTCCTTGATTGACCTGAACTAGTGAAGCTGCACAAAGAACCACATAGATAGTTTTTGGGATGTTATATGTTCTTTTGTGTGCACCAGTTTAGTAACCCTCACTCTATAAAGATCAATGACGGCGCCGACCACGTCCTTACGGTCATCAAGGAAGGTAACGAAATGGATTGTTAGTTCGACACACGTTGGTATGAGACTGAGTTTACGTCTTCATCTCCATGAAAGTCACATGAAGGGTAGTTCTGGTAGGCGATACGATTAGATATCTCTCAATCTTCTTCATCTTCTTATCCGGATTCAAAGCTGGTCAATTTCGGGGCCAACGCTACTAATACGAACAGTCTCTCCCAAGTTAGGATTCGAACACACGCCGACTGGCTGCTTAGGCCAGGTGGAAAATTTATCAATTTTGCGTGCGAAGAATAAATTTCAAACTTTGTAGTAAATCTATAAATATAAAATCTATTTCCTCTTTTGTTTACTCATGTACTCATGTAAAATCTTTGAGCATAAGGTCAATACGATATACATTTGATAATCTAACTAGGTATATCATTGCGTAGTCAACAAATCCAGCATGTAAATGTTTTAGATGATATATTTAATAATAATTTAAATAGGCCACTATGCGGTATCCGTTTATTATGTTCATAGTTCATTTTTATCATCTTTATTTGAGAGGTTTTTAACCTTCAGGCTGGTTCACCTCTTGAAAATTTCCGAATCTGACTTGATTTCGGTATGTATATAAAATGACTTTACGCACATTAAATGAACAGTTGCTTTAAAATTAATATTACAGCCATCCTCGGTCTTTGTGGTATAACGGCTTCACATGGTTGGTCACAGTCTTGAAAAGTAGGTTTTTGTGTCAAGATGATTGCGGTCAAATAATCTGTCTAGGAAAATATCTTGAAATATCCCTTGGCTGTTTGTCGAATCAAGTATTTTAGATGACAGATTCAAGTCAAAGCATGACGCTGAAAACCAAATGATGGATGATTGAGCGGGACAAATCGAAGCTTATTGTCGGTTAGTGAAGATGCTTCTATCCCGGCGGGAATTTTTATTTCAATTTCCGCCTGACGCTAACGATATTACATCAATTTATACTCTTTCGAAATCTACTTAGGAAGCAAACGTTCTAGTATGACCCATCTAGTCCCTACTAAATTGTAGATGTGTTCATAGATTTCGAACCGTTGTTGCCTTTGGATGTTGATTCTACAGCATTACGAAATATTTATCAGGATGGAAAAATTTATTCAATTTATTTTATTCGCAATTGCTTTCTTTTCAAACATATTTTTATTTTCTTTTTTGGAATGTTGCCTCCATGCTCACTTCATGCATATTACAGTCTCGACAAGTATTATAGTGAGGGTTTCTTGAAACATTGTTCCACTTTGCACAATAAATTGAATCGGTTTTATTATGTAGCATGTTACAATAAAAAGAAAGAGTGTCAGAACAATATTTTTGGCTTATAGTTGTATTAGATGCTGCCTTTCTAACGTAATTGGGAGGTGGTCGCAAAATCTATAATATTTCATATTACCAACGCCATAATATTCATGCAAAAAGGTGCGTTGGAAAGGTGGAATTGTTCGAAACATTTGTGGAACATTCACTGTGCTTTCCATTTCATTTTTGTCAACCGTAATCTCTACTCAAGGCCAAAATAGGTTCCCTAATGTTGTTGAAGATGATACTAAATTCCAATTCGACTGCTATCAAGCTGGTGTTATTTTAGATGCGTTCGTTCTAAATCCACTCATCAAAATCGAATTTATTTCTCATCTTGATTGTATTTCTCCATCTTCGCCAGTATTTGGAAGCAAATGTACCCAACAGCGCTACCACAAGTACAGATGTCTGTACACGAAAAAAGTTGGAACATCATGATTTTCATTCTCGGCTTAATAACCATAAGCCAAACCGACACATTGAGCTATGCATCATTTGTTTTGATAAATGTTAGAAGGATGGTTCCAACTTTTTTCGTTGAAAAATATATGCTTGTGGTAAGGCAGATTATCTAGTGAACGATATGCCAATAATGTAATGCGCGTTCAAGAGCATATTTTCCAGTGGCATCGCGCTGTGAAGTTGATTTAGGATTCACGTTGTTTCGCTTTACAATTTTTATCTAAATGGATTTTCAACTTTTTTGCAAATTTCCCGAACATTGAATGTAACAGCAGATTGCTACTTTTTGAGTCACGTGAAGCCTATATCTCTATATAAACAATTATGTTGAAAAACCAATTTCTGTATGTACGTAAGCATACATGTATAAAGGTGTGTAAGCAGTAAAGGCTCAACCATGCTGTGGGATCGCCGGTTTAGCGAGTATTTTTTATGTGAAAAGTGCTTAAAACAGCTAGCAAAGGATATTAGCTATTAGTCGAAGTCTAGAATGTGACTTATTAGGGGGTTTACCATTAATGTGTATATATATATATATATATATATATATATATATATATATATATATATATATATATATATATATATATATATATATATATATATATATATATATATATATATATATATATATATATATATATAATCAAATCAAGGTAAAATTGCGTATTTATTAAATAAAGATTATTTAAAACAGCTTGAATACTTGAAATTTATTATAAGGTATCGTTCGAATTGGTGTAAAAATTTCACTATATTTTCAAGAATTACACAAACTGTTCCAGTTGAATTCTACTTGACGCCGTTTAAAGCGGTACAGTTCGTTCTGTTCGAATATCTTGACTGCTACCAAAGTAGGTTTTCGGTTTGGTCCGATACCACTCGATTCCGGTTTCGTTCAAAATCCGGCCTTGAGTCTAGAAAAAAAGTAAACAGTTATGATAGAACACTATGTTGGTAAACGGGGCTATGACATAGCCCTAAACCGGTTAAAATATCAGAATACAACAAGATAATGCTAGTCTATTTTTGCTACCTCGTTCCACTATCTCATTTAATAATATAAAAACCCCTAATTTCAAAAAGCACGCAAGGCAATACATGGACGTTTTTTCATTATCCAAAGAGTGTTAAAATTACAAGATAATACCTAGATATTATAATTACGGGAGAATAAATGTGAGTATCAACATATGAAAGTTTTTCGTTTCTAAATCTAGAACTAACCCCAAGATAAACAAAAACCCAAATTAAACCGCCTAGATCGGGCCTTTCTGACACGAACATACTTATTCCCCAAAATATTTGCAGACCCTAAAGTAAGTCTTATTATACATGCTTAAAAGTTAGAAAACGTTTTTGATCTTTGCGTCAAAATAATCCAAAAGCCAATAGTTTTTGCACAAATGCTTCATGTTATGTAAATAGGAACTTAATTACAACTGTAATAAATTCTTACGCATGTTTTTCTTATCAAATAAAAATCTTTTCCGTAAAATCACATTCCGGTTAAACACACCCGAGGTAAAACAACAGATTTGAAATATTCTTTTTGTGTTTGTTTTGTTTTGTTCTGTGTCAAGTCCACACAAAAGTACAAGCTTTAAGGTGGAAATGCGTCGAAGCCATAATAGCCGACTTCAAGCTACCACGTGGTCAACTTCGAATTTTCAAATGCTTACTACTCGGTCATAGTTAATGCATCGCTTGTGAAAACATATCATCATGTTTGTTATGCTGATAAAAACATATAATAGTGTTTTCATAGATAACGCATTAACTATTCACGAGTCTAGTTACGCTGAAAATTCTTAGTCGACCACGTGGTGACCACGTGGTGGCTTCTACACACTACCACCTTAATCAAGAAATGTGTCTTTTCAAAACGGACAATGATTGCTCTGACTTTACTCAAAGAATGTGTGAAATGCATAACGCAACAGTTGTACAATGAATACATTGACAGAGATCAAAATCAGAATATGGATCATACACGCAAAAATCTTGTAACCGATCGTTACAGTAAAATTGAATGTTTTTTTAATTGTATGAAATGTACCTAGTAAACGCTCACCTATTTTTCATGTAACGTACTAAGCTTCCACAGTTCAACTCTTACACAAAATCGATGGGCTGTCGCATACGGGGCGAAATGAGTCGACTAGCCGCCATACCAAATTTGAACTACGAGCATTGGCGGCTATCGAGTACGCGCCAACAGCGCATTTGAATTCAGGCGAGCGAGTGATAAAGAGGTGCGAGTTATTTTTAAAAGAGGTAATTGGTGGTAAAAGATTGTTGAACCGGAGAAACCGAGGAGTAAAAGAGGACAATCATAAGAATTATTCAGGACCTTTTTTGTTGCATTTAATTAATTTGCGATTGGCGATCGCGATAGCACTCGGCACCCGCTTCGGCCTAGGCAGCATTAAGTTGCCTACGTCTAACCGTAAAAGACCAACGAGCTCTCGGGCAACGGCCCTAACCGTAAAGGAGAGGATTCCCTTCTCGGTTCGGCAGAAGTCGGTATCGTCCGTCGCCAACCGATCCACGCCAACGAAGGAAGCGCCTGAGAAGACCCTTGCCTGGAACGCCTTTCCAGGTCGCCTACACACAACCCACGTAGTTGCAGCCGCCCTGTCGCTGACCGGCGGAAAATTATCGTTCGACGCGGGACGCCGCACATCGAGCCAGGAGAGTCGAGAGAAGTAGCGGTACGTACCTGTCGTGACACCCGTCGAAGCACACACCACACCGTTCAATAAAACACTTTTTAAAGAAGTTGAGCGTTTCAGTGAAATTTAGTATCGCGAAATCCCTCCAGTTTGCCAAGTAGCGCGCCGGCCTTGTGACTAAGTCCAGGTCTCGTGCTGCTGAAGTTTGTCGGGAAGCTACCCTACTTGGAGGGTAGTGACAATTGGCGCCCAACTAAAATCGCGAAAAGGCAAACGGAGGATCGAGTAGCATAAAAAACTATTTAGTTTTTCACTGAAACGAGGGGAGAGTACACAATCAGTGTTGCACTGTTGTGTAGTCTGTTACACTACCACTTCTTCTAATCAGAACAATAGTTTAAAGTTGCGAAGTGGTTAGTTTTCACGGATGTCGAAAAAAGTGGTCACGGTAGAAAGTACGTGCACCGAAAAGTAGTTAAATTTCAAAAAAAAAAATCCCAGGTATCACGTAGGTGATTAAGAGTCAAATCGTTAATCAAAAGGTCCTGAATACATTAAAACTTATACACATTATACATTCAATATACTTAAACCTAACATTATACACTATAACACATTGACATCAATTATTTATTATTTTTACTATTGTGCTACTCTTTCCTAAATAAATTATTTAAGTTTGAATTTTCTAATAACATTATAGTTTAGATTTGCTTGTAAATATATATTTTTTTTATTAAAATTAATTTAACTTTTGGAACTTATTCTAAGAAGACAATGACGTCTAAATTTAAATTACAATACCGGTCGTTGAATCCTGAGCACTTGTTGGACGATGAAATCGAACACGAGTTGCTAATACGCCGGCAAAAATTTTCTAGTGGTGATTCGCGAGATGCAAAAAAGCGCAAACTGCGTAGTTCGCTTAAGCTCCAGCCAGAAGTTGAGGATGTTCCGCTGGTTTCTAAGGAAGCACAGGAACTAGAATTCCGTCAGATCGAGGAAAAACTTGCGAAGATTCAATATGTGCTAGAGAGAAAGGTGAAGAAAAAAACAGATTTACTACCATTTAAAACTAGGTTAATACATTTACTATTCAGGGTAATGAGACTGAGAGATTTGTTGAACTTTGATACGCGCGGATTAGAAGCATTGGCAATCCAGTTGCTCAATGATAATTTTACCGCGAAGGATAAAAGGAAAAACACGAAAGATTTGAGTGAATCTGATGTCACTGAATCAGAAGAAGTGATGAAGTAGAATGGGATACAGCAATTGAAGAAGACAAAGTGAACAGGAAAAAGCAAAAGAAAGGTACGTTGAAAGTTAATAGAATAGCAAGTACGCCTAAAACGGCAGGAAAACATAGAAAAAGTAAACCCACTAGCTCCGATAAACTGATAGCACGAATAATGTTGCAAGTGGACAAATACTTAGAACAAAAGCTTAGTCAGTTGAACCTCGCAGAAAATCGTTCGAGCGTTAGTTCGGAGAAAACTGATAAAGAAGCAAAGGATATAAGAACTAAGAACAGGAATGATGCAAATGAACGTAAGAACAGAAAGCAGAATAAAGCGAATCACGATTCTTATAAAAAGAAAAAAGAGCTGAGTAGAAGGACACGTTGTCAGGATAGGCAAGATAGCGATGAAGAGACAGATGAGAATACGGCTAGTGATAGTAGTTCCAATAGCTATTCTAGTTCGGATGAAGGGCCTCGAAGACAGAAATCGTCTCGTCAGCCACGTCCGGTGGCGGATTGGAAGTTAAGGTATGACGGAAGAGATGAAGGGAGGAAACTGAACAAGTTCATTGCTGAGGTAGAGTTTTTGGCTGAAGCTGAGAATATCAGCAAGCGTACGCTTTTTAATGAAGCCATTCACCTTTTTGCGGGTGATGTACGGACTTGGTATATGGAGGGAAAGCGGAATGCAATTTTTCGTAACTGGAACGAGTTGGTCATTGAGCTGAAGCAAGAATACCAGCCACCAGATTTAGATTTCCATTACGAGCAGCAAGCAGCAAACCGAATACAGCGAAAATCAGAAAAGTTTACTGATTATATCAAGGCAGTAACAGAGATTTTCGACTATATGTCCATTCCACCAACCGAACAGCGGAAATTTGAAATTATATTTCGTAATCTGCGATCGGATTATAAAAATGCGTTGGTAGTCAAGAATATCAGCACTTTACGCTCCTTACAGCTCTGGGGGAGAAAGCTAGACTCGGCCAACTGGTATCGCTACCGGCAAAAAGAAAATGAGACAACTCACAGACAATCTTATGTTCACGAGGTAGTCCAAAAACCGTACCATCGAGTACCCTACGACAATAGAGATGGAAAAAATAGTGATAAGGAGTGGAATAATGGCAGAAACAAGAATTGGCAAAAAGATGGTAGAAATGAATGGAATCGAAATCAAAACAAGGACTGGAAGCAAAAAGGTAGCAATGAACCAGAAAAATGGAAGAGCAGCAGAGACAGAGGCGAGCGTAACAAACCTGCCGAGCAACGAGAAAGGCACCTCCCATCCCCACTATCACCACTGGAAGGAAACAGCAAAAGCTTATTGGACAAGCGAGTAGCAGAATACCGGATACCCAACAAATACACCTGTTTCAACTGCCGTGGTGAAAATCACTACTACGAAAGTTGTCTCAAAGAAAAAGAACGTTTTTGTACGAGATGCGGATTTTACGATTTCACTCGTGAAAATTGTCCATACTGTGCAAAAAACGCGCCCAAATCGACGTAGGAGGTCGTCGAAGGCGATCTCAAAAGCCTCCAAGAATATTTGTCCCAGACTATAAAGATGTCGAAGAGTTGACCGTCGCGATTGAAGGAGATAACCGTCCATTTGTTGGGATAGAGGTAATGGGTATAAAGCTGATCGGAACTGGATAAGTGGATTCGATCTGGAGTGGTAGAGAAGTCTACTAGCGACTGGGCGCTTCTAATAGTGCCAGTTCTTAAGAGCACAGAAGACGAAGATGGCGGGAAACAAATAAAGCTCAGGATGTGCTTAGACGCCAGAAAATTGAACGATAGGACGCGTAGAGACGCCTACCCACTGCCTCACCAGGACCGAATTCTGGGAAGGCTAGGCTCGTCACGGTTCTTGTCGACAATTGATCTGTCGAAAGCTTTCTGGCAGATACCGTTAGACCCTGCTTCTCGTAAATACACCGCATTCCGTGTTTTTGGAAGAGGTCTGTTTCAATTTACGAGACTGCCATTTGGCCTTGTTAACAGTCCTGCAACACTGTCCAGACTTATGGACCAAGTTTTAGGATACGGTGAATTAGAGCCACGAGTGTTTGTCTATTTAGACGACATCGTGATTGCCAGCGACACTTTCGACGAGCACATAGAAAGCCTCAAGGAAGTGGCACGCAGATTGAGAGAGGCCAATCTTTCAATTAACATTGAAAAGTCGAAGTTCTGTGTGCCAGAGTTACCGTACCTTGGTTTCATACTGTCTAAGGCAGGATTGAGGCCTAACCCTGATAAGGTAGAGGCGATCAACAATTTTGAACGGCCAACGTCAGTCCGATCTCTTCGTAGGTTTCTCGGAATGGTAAACTATTACCGGCGTTTCATTACGGGGTTTAGCGAAATTACAGCTCCGCTAACAAATTTATTGAAAGGAAAACCGAAAATCATAAAATGGAATGATGATGCCGAAAAAGCGTTTTTAGAGCTGAAACAAAAATTGATATCAGCACCTATTCTGAAAAATCCCGATTTTACGTTACCGTTCACTGTGCAAACGGATGCCAGCGATAGTGCTATTGCAGGCGTTCTAACTCAGGAACAACAGGGGGTGGAACATGTCGTTGCTTACTTCTCCCGCAAGCTGACCACACCGCAGATGTCATGGAAAGCAGCGGAAAAAGAAGGTCTAGCAGCACTCGAAGCCATCGAAAAATTCAGACCGTACATTGAAGGTAACCGATTCACGTTGGTAACCGATTCATCCGCTTTGTAATTCATTATGAATACCAAGTGGAAATCGTCATCAAAGCTCAGTCGATGGAGTATGCAGCTACAGCAATATGACATGGTTGTTCGTCACAGAAAGGGATCCTTGAATGTAGTACCTGATGCACTGTCACGGTCCTTAGAAACACTGGAAATTAAAAGCGGTGATAGCTGGTACACCAACCTGTATCGTAAGGTAGAAGAGTTCCCGCAGAACTATGCCGATTTTAAAATCGAAGAATCGAAACTCTACAAATTTGTAGCGACTCGTACCGAACTGTTGGACTACAAGTTTGAGTGGAAACTTTGTGTGCCAGAAGAGCTAAGGCAGGAAGTGTTGCAGGGAGAGCATGACGCTGTGATGCACCCTGGGTTTGAGAAGACCATTCATCGGCTCAAACAAAAATATTATTGGCCGAGAATGGCAATTGATCTGAAACGTTACATCCAATGCTGTTCCGTCTGTAAACAATGTAAGCCTTCTACAGTTGCAACTGCGCCGGCAATGGGTAACCAGAAACTCACCAATAAACCGTTTCAAATATTGGCACTAGATTTCATTCAGAATCTTCCTAGAAGCAAGTCAGGAAAATGCCATTTGTTGGTGTTAATGGATTTATTTTCCAAATGGGTGCAGTTAGTTCCAGTTAGGAAAATAGAAGCTAAGGAAGTGTGCCGTATTGTGGAGGATTGTTGGATGAGGAGATTGGGAACTCCGGAGGTAATCATTACCGATAACGCGACAACATTTGTCGGAAAAGAATTCCAAGCACTGCTGCAACGAAGAGGAATTCAACACTGGCCAAATGCGCGGCATCACAGCCAGGCAAATCCCGTTGAAAGAACCAACAGGACGATCAACGCATGCTTACGCACACACATGCGAGATGATAAACGGATATGGGATACCAGGATCGCGGAAATTGAGGAAATGATCAACTCCACTGTTCATTCTTCCACTGGTTTAACACCATACCGCATCTTGTATGGCCATGAAAAACTTACGCGAGGAAATGAACATAAACGCGAGGTCGATCGTCAGGAATGCTCGATTGTACAGCGGGATGAAAACCGGAAACAAATGAACGAAAGAGTTTTCAAGCTGGTCGAGCAAAATTTGAAAAAGGGTCACGACAAAAATGTAAAAACTCATAACCTGAGACATAAAAAATTTGCAGCCACTTACCAAGTGGGTCAGACCGTATTGAAGAAGAACTTTCGATTGTCCTCAGCGGCTGATCATTACAATGCCAAATATGGACCTCTCTATCTCCCATGCGTAGTCGTTGCGAGAAGAGGTACAAGCTGTTATGAATTGGCAGATGAAAACGGTAGAAATCTGGGAGTATTTTCTGCAGCCGATCTTCGGCCAGATAATTGACATCGGAAATTTAAGCACTGAAAAATCCGAGTATCTAGAAGCATGCTTCAGATTATGGCAGGCTAACAGCGAGATGCACTTATTGACGTGTTTCAAGTTCATTGAGTGCTTGATGAATCTGTCATAATGTTCATCGATCGTCGTGCGTTAAATGAACCCGGACCGCGGCGATGAAAGCCTCGTGCAGCAAGAGAGAAAAGCTCCTCGCTGAGAAGAGATCTGGAAGAGAATCACTAAAATAAATTTATTGCATGAAGATAGAAATAGGATTAAAATTAGTAGATAAACTGTTAGAAATAATTATTAAGTAGTAACATAGGCAGTTAGGTTAGGGATAGGAATAAGCAAAAAAAAATAGGAACCACATACCGAAACTACTCATCACTCATTCTGGAAGCATAAAGTATCGCAAACGGCGAATGAAATGCGTTGGTTATCAGGTTCATTCTTCGGGTGGAATAACGTGACAAATTAGCTTTTACGCGTGAAAGCACCATCATTTAATCGAAAAGAACCCCATCCTTGGACACCTGAAATTCGCTGGAAGGCCAACCAGCCGAATGAACCTGGAAATAAACTTTTCTTTTAGCCTAACATTAAAGCGATACATAATTTTAATACTTATCGTTTAGTTTGGTATTTTTGTTTGTTGCGTCTGTCAATCCTCATATTTTAATTAGGTAGATATGTCACGTGCAAGTATAGTCCCTTAGTAAATTGCTCCATCTTTGTTATGAGGTCACTTCAACTACTTTTACACTAATAGCACCGCAGCGTTCGTACGCTATCCCGGACGAATAGATACTGATAAGTCATCTCCTTTTCTTGCGTAAGCAAGATGAAACTGAGATGAACTTAACGAAACAATAGTAGGAACAATACTCACCACTGATGTCAATGAACACTCAGCTACACTGAACAAAAATATTACATATGTACAATTATGGCAGATTTTCAAACGAAAAATGTTCTCTTAGTTGCTACATGTCGTGATGTTCCACTGTTCCATGATTTTTAACTACTACGTGTTGCGATGTATTTGTTTGTATTATGTTCAGTACCCACTTGACAGCTTCCGAAGCTTTTCGTTCTAAATAATTGAACTGTATAGTTCAATTATTTAACCGGAGTGGGGGATAGTGTAACCGATCGTTACAGTAAAATTGAATGTTTTTTTAATTGTATGAAATGTACCTAGTAAACGCTCACCTATTTTTCATGTAACGTACTAAGCTTCCACAGTTCAACTCTTACACAAAATCGATGGGCTGTCGCATACGGGGCGAAATGAGTCGACTAGCCGCCATACCAAAGTTGAACTACGAGCATTGGCGGCTATCGAGTACGCGCCAACAGCGCATTTGAATTCAGGCGAGCGAGTGATAAAGAGGTGCGAGTTATTTTTAAAAGAGGTAATTGGTGGTAAAAGATTGTTGAACCGGAGAAACCGAGGAGTAAAAGAGGACAATCATAAGAATTATTCAGGACCTTTTTTGTTGCATTTAATTAATTTGCGATTGGCGATCGCGATAGCACTCGGCACCCGCTTCGGCCTAGGCAGCATTAAGTTGCCTACGTCTAACCGTAAAAGACCAACGAGCTCTCGGGCAACGGCCCTAACCGTAAAGGAGAGGATTCCCTTCTCGGTTCGGCAGAAGTCGGTATCGTCCGTCGCCAACCGATCCACGCCAACGAAGGAAGCGCCTGAGAAGACCCTTGCCTGGAACGCCTTTCCAGGTCGCCTACACACAACCCACGTAGTTGCAGCCGCCCTGTCGCTGACCGGCGGAAAATCATCGTTCGACGCGGGACGCCGCACATCGAGCCAGGAGAGTCGAGAGAAGTAGCGGTACGTACCTGTCGTGACACCCGTCGAAGCACACACCACACCGTTCAATAAAACACTTTTTAAAGAAGTTGAGCGTTTCAGTGAAATTCAGTATCGCGAAATCCCTCCAGTTTGCCAAGTAGCGCGCCATCCTTGTGACTAAGTCCAGGTCTCGTGCTGCTGAAGTTTGTCGGGAAGCTACCCTACTTGGAGGGTAGTGACAATCTTGATGTTCCTCGGTAAACTTCGGGTTCGGGCAAACGATCAGCTTTGGAGAGCTCAAAAAACCGTGGTTCATTCTCGTAAGCCGGTACATATAAACGATAGGCCTTTCCTAACAGCCATTACCGATATTTTCTGTACGCTTATTTAGCAATACTCAGAGGGATCTCTTCCTCTGCGGAGAATCTGAGCCAAGCGAACAAGAAAGGTAACAATACATTGAGAGGAATTGCAACCAGGTACTTTGAAGGATATATATAGTTTCACACGCTTTCATGTTCTATTGCAAAAGAATGAATTGAGAATGCTTCAAAATGGCTTTATCACAGTGATTTTTAACTGATGGTTCACAAATTTTTTATATGGTCAACAAGATAATTATCAATTATGGTAAGAGTATATAAAATTAAACATTAACATAAAACTTAACACTTTAACGGTTTTTCTGATATACTTTATTATTGCCCAGGTCTTCCATCGTCACCACGGGTTATACGAGTTGAATAAAAAAGTTAATTAACTTTGCGCTTTGAGAAGAGATCTGGCGCCTCTGACATGTGAAACCTAGTTGCCAAATTGGCGGTTTTTTCTTCGCTTATGTCTCTCTGAGTATCTCTACCAGGGGGGATCTATTTGTCAAACATCGTGTAACCAACATATTCAGCAACATGGCGTTTGTTTTGGTTTTTGTTCTTTTTAGTCATGAAATTGATCGGCGTGATATATTATAGAATTGGAACGTTTTTTATCAAAACGCGAGAAACCGCGGAAAACTTTCATGAATGTGTTGTGTAGTCATATTTTTCTCCCATTTTTGTTCATAGTTACAAACGTCATGGACCAACAAACGTCATGGACCAGAGTTGATCTGCGATAACGCACACATGTATGAAATTTGACAGCAGTGAATCCCCTCTGATCTCTACTCTATCCTTAATAGTTAGCCGTGAAGTCTGTGTATAATAAACAGACGTTCATGTTCCGCTAGCGGAATGTAGAGGGCATCAAACGTCTTCGGCAGGTTTTTGCATAAGATTGCTGCAGGAAACCGGCCGAAAAAAACCACTGCCGTAGACGTTCGACGCCCTATCAAGGCTTTGTTTTACCGATAGTCTAGTCTAGTCGAGTCTACACTAACAAAGCCAGTACTTGGAAGAATCCTGGAAAATGATATCCACTATTAAAAAAAAAAAAAAAGATTTCCATACATTTTTCCTCGTCAACGGCCAGGCCTATTGTGTAGCGCAATATGATACAATGTAATCTAAGAACGGGGACAATCGGTACCAGCCGATCCGTATGTAATAAGGCAACATCCATAAATTACGTAACGCAAAAAATCCAACTTTTGGATCCCCACCCCCCATATGAAACGAAACGTAACGCCAACGCCTACCCCCAATAAAATTACGTAACGCTGTAGAAGAATTTGCCTAGCGCCAACGCCATAATAAAAAGCTAGTTTTTGGAGTCTCCTCAGAAATTTTTAGTTACGTAACGCTGATCTTATTTTCCCCTTCCACTATGTAACAAATCGTAACGCTCAAGAATAAACCCTCTCCCCCTATGAGCGTTACGTAATTTATGGATGCCGCCTAAGTAATATAATTCGTTGGGAGTGGCAAAGCTAAGAAAGTACACTCCTTTGTTAATCAATTTCCTGGGATGGAATATAGGTATTTCCCCTCATGCTCGGGTTTTGAAACCAAGGATATAGCGCCTTTACTCGCTTCAACTGTTACGGTTGGAACTTGAGTACTAACTCTAGTCTTAGCATTTTAGCTTATGGTTATAGCGCCATTACTCGCTCTCTGAAAGTAATATGTATTAGAAAAGAAATTTGAGCTCCATATGGTCGGCGTGCGACCAGATCGAACCAAGCGCCATTTTTAAAAAAATTGAATTTTTAACACCAGTGAATGTTAAAATTGATAATCTATCTTTCATGAAAAACGAAATCATTTGAACAGTTTATAATTGTATTATAACAAAGTTTCTCTCAGCTTCAGTTCAAAGGTGGAAGAGTTACCTGGAAAACAGCTGCAGCGGTCATAATATTTATCAGTTTTTATGTTGTTTTATTCATTTACGAATTGACGAATTTGCATACTTGAGTAATATCTGATAGCAATCACGTTTTACGAAATGCATTTTAGCTTATGGTTATAGCGCCATTACTCGCTCTCTGAAAGTAATATGAATTAGGAAAGAAATTTGAGCTCCATATGGTCGGCGTGCGATCAGATTGAACCAAGCGCCATTTTTAAAAAAATTGAATTTTTAACACCAGTGAATGTTAAAATTGATAATCTATCTTTCATGAAAAAAAGAAATCGTTTGAACAGTTTATAATTGTATTTTAACAAAGTTTCTCTCAGCTTCAGTTCAAAGGTGGAAGAGTTACCTGGAAAACAGCTACAGCGGACAATAACAATCCCCGGGAATGTCATAATATTTATCAGTTTTTATGTTGTTTTATTCATTTACGAATTGACGAATTTGCATACTTGAGTGATATCTGATAGCAATCACGTTTTACGAAATGTACAATTTTCATTTATTTCTCTAATTTTTATGAGCTAGGAAACGGGTTTTAGAAATTATTGAAATCACTAAGGTATGCAAATTCGTCGTTTACCAGTAGATGAATTCTACGTGATGCTCACATGAAATGCATGCATCTACTGAATAAGTTTCATAGAATAATTCATCTCACCAGGTCATGATGAACTCAAATGACAATCACGTAGAATCTACTAGAAAACGATAGTGGAAAATATTCACGTAACTGTTCCGGTAACTATAACATGAAAAATATTTTGGATGTAGCCTAAATGTCTTCCAATCTGGCATCGCTGGGTGTGAGACGACCAACCAACTGCCTGACTCTTTCAGTACCTGAATAATGTCAGTGCTCATTATTCCCATTATTCCGTGCAAGAACAAGTAACATTTTGCTTCACAGCAGTGTTCACAGCAAGTGAACTTTGTTTTCCCTTTCGGTCTATGATTTCTTTTTAGCTGCGTACTAGCTACCAGAAGAAATTTCATTGCCTGATTCAGTGCCTGAATTTTACATGGGATTTAGCTAGGAAAATGAATTCCTTTTTGAACGGCATACTGCGCTTAAGGTTTAAAAACATCAGAGACAGTTCAAAAATCGTGAATCATAGTTTGTGGTAGTAGTAGTAGTAGCTTTTTATTATGGCGTTTTCAGCCTGTGACTGGTCCGCTCCATAATCATAGCTTGTTTTGAGTAAACAAGTCATTTATATTTTCCTGTTCTCAGTATTATTTACAGTTTTACAGTAATCATTAATTGATAATTATTCCACTGAAAATTAGGGTTTTTTTTTTTCAAACTAACTAGTCATTAGGTAATTAAAAAAAAATACTCATATAATTTTACTGGATTGGGAATGCTCTGCCTCTGAAAATTCGAGAAGACAATTTCCTGTTTATTGTCGTAGTAATTTATTGTTGTTTTATAAACTGTATAAACTGATTTGTGTGTACCAGCTGAAAGAGTGTAATTTTCTGAGCAAAACGTGGTTTTTCAAAGTTTGATATCATTGTCCTTCGATTTTTAAATGAAGAATAAAAATCGCTCTCCGTTGTTTTGCTTTCGTCTCGATTAGACGCAAATTGTTTATCTCCGTTTGAGTTCGCAAAATAACAATACACGAGTTATCGTACGGGTGTTTTTTTGTCGATTAGTTCTCGTGCTGCGCAATAACAATAGACTGTTATATATCGGCAGAAACATCTGCACACTGGTAGGGGCAGGCTACCCCGCCAGTGATTCGATACGCAGCTGATATATCAGCAAGAATAATTCTCCCGCACCGCTGTTACCCCGCTAGCAGCACGGACCATCATACGATCGAGCGAGTGGAAGTCAACTACAAGTGGCATCTACAAGGTCGCGTGTAGGACACGGCCACTGTGTCTCAACACGAAGCTGGATCGTCATTGTTTGTTCTGCGGAGACGCTCGATTAATCCTACTATCAGCCGTGAGGTCGTGACTTAGACGTTCGGTGAAGTATTACCTTTAGAATTTTTACTATTATTATCAATATTATTACTATGTTATAATATTATTATTAATATTATTATTGATATTATTATTGTTATTATTAATACTATTACTATAATTATTATTATTATTATTATTATTATTACTATTGTTATTAGTATTAGTATTACTGTCTTTTTTTTTATTTGATCCATTGTAGATTGAAAAATTGTTTTTAAAATTAAACATCAACTACTTGAACCCCCCCCCCATATTCGAATATTTATCGTTTGTGTGCGGTAGAGCGTAACGCTCCCGCAAAATGGACGACATGCAGGTGCAACTTTTCCTGGAGGTGGAAACAAACGGGGAAGAAATTGAAATTTCTCCCATCAGCACACCCCTACCTTCCCCTGTGCCCTCCCCTTTGCCAAGTCCTGTACCAAGAGTACCGGAAGTACGGGTAAAAGCTTACCCAGATGCCGCTGGCGGTCCCTACGTTGTTTTTTTCCGGCCCATAAAGAAGCCATTGAATATTATCCAAATTGGCAAAGACCTGGCAAAACATTTTTCGGCCGTAACCGAGATTACGAAGGTGAGGCCGAACAAACTGCGAGTTGTCGTGAGTAGCTTGAAGCAAGCAAACGAAATTGCTGGCTACGAGCTCTTCACGAGAGAGTATCGCGTGTACATCCCTGCCAAGGATGTAGAAATCGACGGTGTGGTTACCGAGGGGAATCTCACTGTCGATGACATTTTGCGTCATGGAGTTGGCTGCTTTAAAAACCCCTTGATGCAAAGTGTAAAGATACTGGATTGCAAGCAATTGCATTCAGTATCCATCGAAGAAGGGAAGAAGAAATTCCTCCCTTCGGATTCCTTCCGAGTAACATTCGCCGGATCCGCGCTGCCGAACTACGTCCGCTTGGACAGGGTTCGTCTACCTGTACGCCTGTTCGTACCGCGGGTCATGCATTGCCAAAACTGTAAGCAGTTAGGTCACACAGCCACCTACTGCTGCAACAAGGCACGCTGTAGCAAGTGCGGAGGCAATCATGCTGAGAACGCTTGCAGTGGGGATACTGAAAAGTGTCTTTATTGCGAGGGAACTCGGCATGACCTTCCGGCATGTCCCGCGTACAAACAGCGCGAGGAAAAAATTAAGCGTTCCCTTAAGGAACGATCAAAGCGCTCTTTTGCAGAAATGCTTAAGAGGGCTGAGCCACCCTCGACAGGAAACATCTTTTCCTTTTTGCCAACCGATGAGGGTACATCTGACGATCCCGTCGAAGGGTGTTCCTATGCCTTGCCAGAGGGATCTAGGAAGAGGAGAATGCTCAACTCTCCTAATCTTTCTCGTAAAGGTCGTAAGATAACCCCTAGCGGAATGACCAATAAGACAACACAAAAAGGAAGCGGTGAAGAAAAACCGAAGCAAGTACCCCCCGGTTTTAATTTCAAATCAAACCAGGAGTACCCACCGCTTCCTGGGGCACCAAAAACCCCTCGGGCACCCATTTCTCGATCAGAAGACATAAAAGAAACAGGGTTCATAAAATTCTCTGATATTGTGGACTGGATATTTAAAACATTCAACATACCAGATCCCCTTCAAAACATTCTTCTTGCCCTTCTCCCAACAGTGAAAACCTTTTTGAAGCAACTCACAGCAACTTGGCCCCTCATTTCAGCTATCGTATCTTTCGATGACTAATTCGTTGAAAGAGGTTAGGAATTTTGTCACTGTGTTACAGTGGAACTGCAGAAGTATCATCCCCAAATTTGATTTATTTTCACATTTGATAAACACATACAATTGTGATGCGTTCGCGCTTTGTGAAACTTTTCTCAATTCAAATGACCAACTTAATTTCCACGATTTTAACATCATTCGTCGAGATCGAGACTCACACGGTGGAGGGGTACTTTTAGGGATCAAAAAGTGCTATTCTTTTTTCAGAATTGACCTCCCCTCGATCTCGAATATTGAAGTTGTTGCCATTCAAACGAATATGAATGGAAAAGACCTTTGCCTTGTTTCGTTATATATTCCCCCATCCGCGCGGATTGAACAGAAGCAACTCCTTGATATAGCAGAATTGCTTCCCGCACCTTTTTTGATTTTGGGAGATTTTAACTCTCACTGTTCGCTATGGGGGTCGCTGTACGACGACAACCGATCTTCTTTAATCTGTAACTTGATCGACGACTTCAATATGACAGTTTTGAATACTGGGGAAGCGACACGCGTACCTAATCCTCCGGCACGTGAAAGCGTGCTTGACCTATCCCTCTGCTCGACATCACTAGCGTTAGATTGCCAGTGGAAAGTAATCAACGATCCCCACGGTAGTGATCATCTTCCAATCGTTATATCAATTGCTAATGGTTCAACTCCCCCGAACCCAATCAATATTTCCTACGACCTTACACGTAATATTGATTGGAAGCGTTATGAGTCTATTATAGCGGAATCTATCGAGACTCACGAGGAACTTCCTCCGGAGGAAGAATACGCGTTCTTAGCTGGCTTGATAATCGACGCCGCGACGCAAGCTCAGACGAAACCGATACCCGGGGTAACGATTAGACAACGCCCTCCCAACAAATGGTGGGACAAAGAGTGCTCTGAGCTGTACGCGCGAAGGTCCGCGGCGTATAAGGACTACCGGGAGTACGGCACTGTCAACCTACTACGAAAGTACGAGGCACTGGGCATGCAGATGAAGAGCTTAGTAAAGGCGAAAAAACGCGGGTACTGGCGGCGGTTCGTAAACGCGTTGTCGAGGGAAACAGCGATGAGCACTCTTTGGGATACCGCCAGGCGCATGCGGAACCGTGACGTTTCGAATGAGAGTGAGGAGTATTCAGATCGCTGGATACTCGATTTTGCCAAAAAGGTCTGTCCGGACTCTGTACCGGAACAGAAAACCTTTCGCGACGCGTTTATAGTAACTACGGAAGAGCCTCCATTTTCGATGTTGGAATTTTCAATGGCTCTCCTGTCGTGCAACAATAAGGCTCCAGGGTTAGATAGAATAAAATTCAACCTGTTGAAGAATCTACCCGACTCTGCAAAAAGACGCTTGTTGGACTTGTTCAACAAGTTTCTTGAGCTAAATATTGTTCCGCATGACTGGAGGGAGGTAAAAGTCATTGCTATTCGGAAACCCGGGAAACCTGCCTCTGATCACAATTCATATAGGCCGATTGCAATGCTCTCTTGCCTCCGGAAATTAATGGAGAAAATGATCCTCTTACGGTTAGACAAATGGGTCGAAACAAACGGTTTACTTTCAGATACTCAATTTGGCTTTCGCCGGGGCAAAGGGACGAACGATTGCCTAGCGTTGCTTTCTACTGAAATTCAACTCGCATTTGCTCGAAAAGAGCAAATGGCTTCTGCGTTCTTGGATATTAAGGGGGCTTTTGACTCTGTCTCTGTAGAAGTTTTAAGCGCGAAACTTCATTCGCAGGGACTTTCACTAAATTTGAATAACTTTTTGCTCAATCTGTTGTCAGAAAAGCATATGTATTTCTCACATGGCGATTCGACAACTTCCCGAATTAGTTACATGGGCCTTCCCCAGGGCTCATGTTTAAGTCCTCTCTTATATAATTTTTACGTCAATGACATCGATGAATGTCTTGCAAATTCATGCACGCTAAGGCAACTTGCAGACGATAGCGTTGTATCCATTACTGGTAGCGAGGCTAGCGATCTGCAAGGACCATTGCAAGATACCTTAGACAATTTGTCTGAATGGGCTCTTAAGCTGGGTATCGAATTCTCTCCGGAGAAAACTGAGTTGGTCGTTTTTTCTAGGAAGCATAACCCAGCTCAGCTGCAGCTCCTACTAACGGGTAAAACGATCTCTCAGGTTTTAGTCGCTAAATATCTCGGGGTCTGGTTCGACTCTAAATGCACCTGGGCTTGTCATATTAGGTATCTGCAGTGGTGGGCACCGCTAACCGAAAATTTAGCGACGCTAATCGCTAAGTCGCTAACCGGAAAATTTAGCTCGATAATCGCTGAACGCTAAACGTTAAACCCACATTAGCGGAACTTTCGCTAATCGCTAATCGCTAACTTTTTAATATGTAAATTGTCATATCGCTATATTCATTGCTCGTGTTTTGTAAGATTTGGACTACTTTAATCTGTTTTGGTTAAACAAACGAAAACAATTACTTTTTAAAGCTATTTACAGTAAGAGGTTCACGAAACGGTATCCATATTTGATTTTGTAAAAACAAGAATAACAAAAGTTATTTAGCTTGCATTGAAAATAGATACTCTTAGGAATGTTTTCATAAAAATTCAATTATTATCTGAATCGAAAAAGAACCAAAGTTGTCATAATTTCAAGCGCTTTGCAACTTACCAAAGTTCTTGGTGTGCCGAAAATTCAATCTAGACCTTGTGCTTGTTCTTCAAAATGCTCCTGTGACTTGTACGATAACTGGAACTCCATTCTAAGGTAAAAAAAACTGACAAAAATAACTTTCGTTTGTTCATCTTTCGAAGCAATTTACGTACACCATCAGCAATTCACAGTTTTTCTAAATATTTCTATTGTCGCTTCTCTACAAAATTTAGCGAATTAGCGATTAGCGTTTCGAAGGCCAAAATTTTAGCGACGCTAACAGTTTCGCTAACCAGCTCAAAAATTAGCGAAATCGCTAAATCGCTAACTGAATTTTAGCGTCGCTAATTAGCGAATTAGCGAATTAGCGGAATGGTGCCCACCACTGGGTATCTGACACGAAAATGCCAACAGAGGATTAATTTTCTTCGTACGATTACCGGAACCTGGTGGGGAGCCCACCCAGGAGACCTTCTAAGGCTTTACCAAACAACGATATTGTCAGTTCTTGAGTACGGCTGTTTCTGCTTCCGCTCCGCCGCGAACACGCACATTATAAAATTAGAGAGAATACAATATCGTTGTTTGCGTATTGCCTTGGGTTGCATGCAGTCGACCCATACGATGAGTCTTGAAGTGTTAGCGGGTATTCTTCCGTTGAAACATCGTTTTTGGAATCTCTCTTACCGGTTGCTAATTCGATGCACAGTTAGGAACCCATTAGTAATTGAAAATTTCGAGAGGTTGGTCGACCTTCAATTTCAATCCAGATTTATGACTTTATATTTTGACTATATGGCTCAAGATATTAATCCTTCTTCATACGATTCCTCCAATGTCGCACTTTTAGATACTTCTAATAATGCTATATTTTTCGACACCACCATGAAACAAGACATTTCTGGTATCCCGGATCAATTGCGACCCCAAGAGATCCCTAAGATTTTTTCGAATAAGTTCAAACATGTTAGTTATGATAAAAGGTTTTACACTGACGGATCTAATCTAGATGAGTCCACTGGCTTCGGTGTTTTCCACGAAAATTTTACCGCCTCCTACAAACTCGATGCTCCTGCTTCCGTGTACGTCGCAGAACTTGCTGCTATTCAGTACTCTCTTGGAATCATCGAAACCCTACCCACAGACCACTACTTCATCTTCACAGACAGTCTCAGTGCCATTGAGGCTCTGCGATCGATGAAGCCTGTGAAGCACACCCCGTATTTCCTGGGGAAAATACGGTGGTTTTTAAGTGCTTTAACAGATAAAAATTACCGGGTTACCTTAGCGTGGGTCCCTTCTCATTGCTCGATTCCGGGTAACGAAAAGGCTGACTCTTTAGCTAAGGTGGGTGCTATTGATGGCGATATTTATGAAAGACCAATTGCTTATGATGAATTTTATAGCATTTTGCGTCAGAGAACACTCAACAGTTGGCAATCATCATGGAACTCAGATGAACTGGGACGGTGGCTACATTCCATTTTTCCTAAGGTATCGACGAAAGCATGGTTCAAGGGGTTGGATGTAGGTCGGGACTTCATTCGCGTGATGTCTAGACTTATGTCCAATCACTACACGTTAAACACGCATCTCTTTCGTATAGGGCTTGTAGACAGTAATCACTGCGTTTGTGGCGATGGCTACCATGACATCGAGCATGTTGTTTGGTCGTGTACCGAATACTGTGGTGTTAGGTCCGAGCTTATAGATTCCCTTCGGGCCCGAGGAAAACAACCGAACGTACCCGTTAGAGACATTCTGGGAAGCGGTGATCTCCAGTACATGACACAGTTATACTGCTTTCTGAAAAACGCTGACATTAAAATTTAAAATTTTCTTTGTCTATTTGTCAGATTAAGGATACAAATATGCTATGCTGAAGACACGGAAACGAAGAGCCCGCAACTATGCTTACACAAATATTTTGAACCCACAACAAACAAGAATACAATTGCTCTACCAGTTGAAAAACAAAGTTCCAAAATAGTTTTAAGTCAAAATTGTATCTCCCCTCCTCTCACCTTAAATCCCCACTAGCTCGTAGTCGGCCGCGAGAATAAAGAAAAGGCCTCCCTCTTTTCCCTGCTAACGTAGAATTAAAACGAATTGTACTTGGCTCAGTAAAACAGAAAATGTATCGTGCCGTGTCAAATAAACTAATTTAAAACTAATAAAAATCGCTCTAAGTTGTTTGAATGACAGTTAGTACATGGATGAACTGTCATTGTAGCGATTTCGAGCAGTTTTGATTTGTGATTTAAAAGCCGAAGGACAACGATATATTTTTTTTTGAAAATCACGTTTTACTTAGAAAATGCAGCTTTTTCAGATGATATAAAAACTGATATAGCTGAACAACCCAATTTATAAACTGTTCTTGTGTTTGAGATTCCATGCCACAAAAATATTATAAAACAGGGTATAAAATATGTGGGTAATATAACAACTAGTATTTTGAAACTAAAGTTCCCTTGATAGCCAAAGGTAAACGATTGCTTCAAAAAAAAAAAAAAATTGTATGAACTATTATTGGTTTGGGTCGCTTGTATAAAATAAAAACTCGTATGTGCCGTATCCGTATAGACCTACGCTCATGCATTCATTGAGCTGAGAACATCCGACAAACTATCTTCTGCTACATTCAGTTTTCTATCTCACATTTTCCTGTTTCGTTTTCCGGTCTTTTGTGAATACCTATTCGACAAACAACTGTACCTGCTCTATTTTCAGTAGCTGCTGTGTAGACTGGTCGATACACACCATTAAGTTTAAACAGAGACACAACAAGAGCAGCCAATGTAACATTTGTATTGAGATCCATTATCCATTATTTGGATACAAATCGAACTGATGACTGAATTATAAAAAAATGCAACTGTATATTGGAGTACATTTACCTTTGTTGATAAATCATTAGCAGGACGATCACCTTGCTGCAGTATTTTTATGTATTAATTCAATAAACTATATCAATAAATTAATAATTCATATCCAGCTAACAAAACAGTAGGGTTTCTTCGTGTCCTCAAACTAATCGCAAGATATCCCGATCAGCCAAATATATCAAAACTATAACATATCTTGATATTCTGTTACGAACTGTTTTTGTATCAACTTGTGTTCTAAACTTGGTCTCGTTATTATTGTAATAAAATTAAAGCGAATTACAGCAAGTTTCGTTAGGTTTTTCGGCAGAAAAAGATCAGAATTAGTTGGAATGGTTCTTAAATAATTTGTTATAAATATGTTACAATATGATTACTAGTAGCTAGTAGTAGTGGTAGCTTTTTATTATGGGGTTTCCAGCCTGTGCATGGTTCACCCCAGCTATTATTACTGATTTTGCTTCAAGCGTGATACTCAAAATTATTTTCAAGTTTTGCTTCAAAATTTTCTATATGCCTAAACAGTCTTTCTTAAATCCATAAATAGTTTTCTAATTCGTAACAAGATATCAAGATATGATATAATCCTGATATGTATGGTTGATTGGTAACTAAGAAAGTTTTCATTTAATGCGGTCAATAACAGTTTACAACAATGCGTAAGCGTAGTAATTCACAGAGTTGGCAATGCAATTTCTAAATTTATATCAGTATGTAAAATGAAAATACAGTTAGATTAAATTAGGTATATTTACCTAGAATCTAAATATTTACTGCTTGATGGGAAAATACTGCGCAATATTCAAAATATCGTTGAAAGCAGAAATAACGTGTTTGATTTCATATACTTTTGCTTTTGCTTTTTAAAGAAACCCTTTCAAACATTTAAGTGTATGACAACAGAATTTGATATATTTCTGTGCTAATTATTATACTGGTATACCATAAATATTACAGACTTTGTTTTTTTCTATCAAGTTCAGATATATTTGTGTTAGCCATGTGTTATAGTCGTTGGATCAGGATATCGTCGTTACATATACCTGTGAAAATTGAAAATCAAAAGATTATTCTAATATATCTAAACCGTCGATTCAACAATTGATTAGAAAAATAATGATATCAGAATGATGTCGAATTTGTATGTAAAATTAATTTTAGAAGACTCAATCTACTGTCAACAAATAAATGGTTGCGCTTATTTTTGGTATACCAATTGTTGTTTCAATGTACTAATTAAAAACGTTCAATTGAGAATAAATTTCGAGTACAATTATAAACAGTGATGGAAATGAGATATATATGATTCAATCGTCGTTTTATCTAATATGCACAACTAATTATCTATTCAGATTGCGAATAAACCGGAATCCTCTCAATCCTTAATGAAATGATAACTTGGTGCATTGGTTTCTAGGAGAAAACAGATACATGATTAGACTACGAGACGGTTTGTTTTTCAGACGCCCATCGTTAGGGGAAGAAGGGATAGCAACAGGAGAATATAATGCTGACTGACTGCCAGCGAATTTTTTCAGCTTACCGAGTTTTGACCTGGATCCATCCTAACTGCTGCCAAAACCCTTCTTTATTCGCTTGATTTTGGCTCAATATTCACCTGGCATGCTGCCCAGAGCGCACTGTAAAATTTGCCAGTTTTAGCCCACCACCGCTTGTGCTTAGTTCGTAAACAATTATCTGGCATCTCTTTTTACTTGCGTCCTTAATTGCGATGTCGTTTCTTTATTACTGGGTAGATTTGCACAGACTCAGCGGAATAAAGGAAAAAAAAATATGAGTAGCAACAGAGGTGTGGTGCGGTGAGAGGGAAAGTGTGGTGAGGGGACTACTTCAGCTGCGGTTAAGTTGAGTGAGAGTAGGAGAGATACACTGAAATTTACTCTCTCTCTCTCTTGACAAAATAAGCACGATCATCAATCAAATAAAAACCGACACTAATGTCGAATTCGTTTTCGTTAAGATGCTACAAGGTCCCGGATTACATTTTGCAGCTTGAAAACGAAGAGCCAAATGAAACTACACTCAGCTGTCATTTTTTTTCGTATGGCAATTGCAGCATTTGTTTTTGTTGATGGTGCTTTCAAACTACACCCTGTTACTTACGGGTGTAGTCCGGGATAGAAGAAGTGTAGTTTTGGTGTAGTTCGGAAAGGGAAAAAACATCTACAGGGCAAAGGTAAGTCCTTGGGTAGCTACACTGCAAAAACAAATTCGACGTTATTTACTCGCATACTAACGATGATGATGATAAATTAATTATATTTCCAATGGGTATTCAATACGCTTTGTGAAAATGAATACAACCTTTTATTTATTATTCAATTATTTATTTAGTTATTTCGACGGTTTGAATTTCACAGCGAAACTGTTACCATCGTACACTCTTTTAAAATTTGTTGTTTTGAACAATTCTGGTTGCCAGAAAGGATTAATTTAATAGAACATTTAAAATTTTTTTCGGAAGAATGGTTCATTCAGCTTACCTTCACGTATGCACTAAAAAGCAAAAGAAATCTAAAATTTTGTTGAAATAAATTACTTGATTTTGGAGCTTTTAATGGCACATTTAAGGTCCTTTTCACACACGATTTTTATGATATGGTTTTTTCGTAAGTTTTAGAATTAACGCGGCTTGTTTCACAAAAAAAATTTAAATTATGTGCAGATTTTCCAGAAATGTTGGTTTTTACGAGCTGTGTTTCCAAAGATTTGTGTTTTCAAAATCGTGTATTCAAAGTTCCAAGGAAGTTTTTTAAAATTATGCAGCGTTGATATTTTTAATTTCTCTTTTTATAGGAAATTTTCGGCCTCCGACAATGTTTAAAGGTTTATTATGAGATTGTATTGTCCCCCGTTCCCCACAATTTGATGTCATATATCCGATTAAGAACGGATATCATGTCGAAAGAATTTATTGTCTTTAGAATTAATGAATGGATGAATCCGAATTTTGGTATTTTCGAAGTTGTCGAAAAGGACTAGAACAAAAGAAAATCAGTTTGAGCGATGTCTGGTGAATGTGACGGGTAACTTCTCTTTTCAGTAATTCTTAATTAATTTAGTTCTTTAATTCTTTAATTTTTTAACTAATTATAATTTTTGCAACACTACGACATTTGTTTAAATCAAAAGTGCATTCTCTAATCAAAGTTTTTAGGAACGAATGACCGCCTCGGTTAAAATACCTTAAAAAAAATCAAAGTTTAAAATTTCTGAGAAGAGATTACCATTTTAAAAATTTATTGCCTGGTTGTATACCTTCCACGTGCTCTTCGAAAATACCTTTTCATCGTAAATTAGTCGCAAGTAATTCAGCTTGTCAGACCAATTTAAAATATCCCTCTCCATCCAGTGATTTGATACATTCGTCGTTGCATTTGGTTATTGGGACAAAAAAAGCTCAACAGGTGCATGTTCTCTGCAAACGTCACACTGACGGGCCTTATTGTGGAGGTCAAGAGGAAACTTTTTCAGCCTGGCGCTTATTAAGATCGGTAGTTTATGAACGATCATATAAAATGCGGTCATTCTATTGTACATACATTCTTGCGAGGGATTCAGATTCATCATACGGTTCGAGATTGTTTATACGCGCGCGAGACTAAAACAATCGCATCGCATTGCCTACCACGGCAAATCCTGATATTATTTTACCTAATCTTACCAAAACAAATATCGGTTTCGATCGCACAACAGGCTTCTTAATGTTTAAATATTTGTTTCGGGTAATATAGTAACATTCATCAAAAGAGACCAGTACTAAGTCTTTTTCTTTCCTATGATAGTCGTCGAATCCCTCACTTAGTGAAACCCAAATTTGCGACAAGTTAATCAATGATTTCTAGAAACAACTTAGTAAATAAAGTAAGTAATTACAGGTGCACCGAATGATTGTGAGAATTACGCGAGATGACTGTTATGGCAATTAAGTATTAAGTGAAACACATATATATATATATATATATATATATATATATATATATATATATATATATATATATATATATATATATATATATATATATATATATATATATATATATATATATATATATATATATATATATATATATATATATATATATATATATATATATATATATATATATATATATATATATATATATATATATATATATATATATATATATATATATATATATATATATATATAAATATATATATATATATATATATATATATATATATAAGTAAAATCGAATATTTATTTATAACCAACAAAGCGTAAATGGTAGCAGAAATGTGTCTTTGAGCACAAAATACTTGAACTCAAATGGATTTTAGATGACTTTTTTATTCCATTCACTTTGATATAAAAAATTCATACGAATGCAGCTAGTACCAGCTAGTCGTGCCCGTTTCGGGCCAAGCCACTGTATAAGTGAAAGATGGTAGCAATATTGACATAAGCAGAGGATAAATAGGCCTTGTTTTTTGTTGCTTCAACACATGATAAAATAGATGTAGCGAAGGCATAAAAAATAGATGTATTGAAAGCTCCAGCTTAGAAAGAAGAGTGACTATGAATTAAGGATACAAGAGCTTGTGAACACACTTGTGAATGGAAAATCCTGGTTTACTTGCCTCTTGGAACAAGGAGATCGGACAAATCGAAACGTATTAGTGTGTTTTAGAATATATGCATCGCTTTATGACAGTAATGAAAACAACTGAATTTAGCCTAATTTGCGAGTTCATAATTTCTACCAATGCTGTAGGTTTAACGTCAAACATTGAGTATTTGCCTTCAATAATTGTGTTTTTTTGGAAATGGTTGGGCTTTGAAGAACCCCATTTCCTGCTGGGTTCAGATTGAGCGTAAATAAAAACATCAACAAATTTTTAATTTACAGCTCATGAAGCTGTTTCGGCCGAACCAAACCTTAATTAGGTAACATACAACAAAACTGTTTGTGGGAAAGGCATACTTAAAACTAACTTATTTGCATGATTTTGCGTGTCGTATATTCAATTTGTTTGTTTATTTGATCTGCCACTAGCACATTCTGAGGCTATCGGGTAGTGTCGTATATTCAGTTTGAGGATGTTATGGATATCCGCATCCGTAAATGCGGAACATCCGCATGAAAATTAACATTTGCTTCCGCATCCGCGTCATGTCACTTCATGAAATTTTGTAGCAAAGTTTTCTTCAATGCTTGCTGCTCGCTTCAATACTTTTGCACTGAAATGCGAAATATCATGCAAAATAAGCGAAATAGAACACCAGATGTTTTATGGATATCTGTATCCGCACCCGTAAATGCGGAACATTCGCCTGAAAATTTACATCCGCTTCCATATCCGCATTCGCATCAGGAATCAATATCCACATCTGCAGATGTCTAAAAATTGAATCTGTAACAGCTCTAATTTAGTTGAATGTGCCTTCAAGTGCTTAAGCGTGTGTGATAAAATAAAGCTTTCCGCGTGTTTGTACAAACCAAGAGAGTTTGCACTGATTCGTGGTTATCAATAAAAAAGTATGGAGAGAATATAATATAATTTGAAAACACGAAAAAGATCCGAGAATCCGATGTAAAACACATAGGACCGGTGAATCCAAAATTGACTCATTCAAAGCAGGCTGATAGCGATAAACCAAGGTCCGGCAAGTTGCACGACACTATTTTCCTTAAAAACTAAGGGAAGTATAATAATCGCTGATGAGATATAAGTTAATCTTGATCATACAATTTTTCAGGCTTTTAGTACTCTACTGTTTGTGGAGAAGAATGTCAACAAACCAGACAGAATAATTTTTGCTGTAAGGTTGAGTAAGAAGGTGATTTTTTTACAAGCGAGTTTTTTTCTGCGAAAAGTATTTTGAGTCATTAATTGTACCAAGATCAATTTAAATATAAAACCACCTACACCTTCGGTAGAATTATTTGCTATAATCGAACCTTCCATTTTCGACCAAACTCAAATAGATAGGTTTTGTCATCTCCTTAATATATGATATTTATTTTTGAATTTTAACTTACAATTCTTAAACTAAACTAATTTGCTGGAAACAATCGCTTTTCATAAAAATTAGATTCGTATGATTGATAGTCTTCATACATTCTAATCGTAAATAGTATTGAAAATGTGTGTCTGTCGTTTATGAAACGCATTTTCCACGATACGAATGGCATCGCTGAGAGCAGCAATCCTGATGTCGCGAGCACTGGAAAAGTAATGTAATAACAATTACTATCTGGTAATGATACGTGTCCATTTTAAATGTAGTTACAAGATGCGCATTAAAAAATAGGAACAATTAACCAACACTTACCCCATCACCAACAACTCTACACTGTTTTGCGGTACCAATTCGAGCTTGTATCATACTGGTATGAGGTGCTATCCCTTTAGAAGTTGATCCATTAGATGCAGTACCACCAAAACGTGTAATGAGTTCATCTAAACTGCTGACTTCAACATATGGTCCATTGGATATTGACGGTCGTGTAAGCTCTGACTCAGGAACCCCTAACTTGATTTCCGTCTGGCATAATGATTTATAACATGCCCCTGAGCAGCATTCAAGGTTGTGTTTGCACTGACAGCGTCGATAAAGATTTATCGATGACAATTGTGAAAAAAATGTTGAAATTGAAAGAAATTTAGTCATATTGTGTTGCAATAGATTGCATAAATAATAAAATGTTTGTGCTTAATTGTACATAAAACCATAAGCTTGGCGTAGGAATATGGTACATGTTGCTACAAGATTGATATCAAGTTCATAATAACAATTTTTATTAACTTTCGCACTGTGTATATACTATTGGCCCTAGTTGTGTAACACAACTTATGATAAGATGCCTACTAGACTGGGACACAATTATTTAGGAAAAAATCTATGGCGTTATTTTTTCGCTCTCATGCACTTTTCGTGTTCTTTATGAGTCCTATAACAACTATGTAACTTTTCAGATCGATCGGTGAAACTATATTTTTGCGCCCGATTTTTAAAGTTTCCATGCGATTTTATATGGGAAAATCCACTTTTTCAAAACTTACTTTCTAGTGATGTCCAGTTGGCTGCTAAAAATATATCAATACATGATATTTGTGAGAAATTTTCCTGGCAAAAATTCTTCTGAAGCCCGTAAGGCGCTACAATGCTTGTAAAAAAGTTATTCACCTCAAACAGATTGGATGTCTGACGAACGGCTCACCATTGAATTTTTCCGGCAGTACTGCTGCAGCATGCTGCTGTTGCAAATTCAACAATGTGATAGAAAATGATATCGCGTAAAATTTATCTTGGAAACTCCTCAGAAGATACAATGAGCCTAAATCACACTTTCAAGTTTAATTCCACGCGAAAATATTTTTCATCCCTAAGCTAATTTGCAGTGTTGCTGGAAAAATACAATGGTGAGCCGTTCGTCAGACATTCAATCTGTTTGGGATGAACAACTTTTTCCATAAGCATCGTAGCGCCTTACGGTCTTTAGAAGAGTTTTTCCCAGGAAAGTTTCCTACAAATATCATACATCGATATATTTTCAGGAGCCAACTGGACATCTCTAGAGAATAAGTTTGAAAAAGTGGATTTTCCCATATAAAATCGTATGAAAACTTTAAAAATCGGGCGCAAAAAGATAATTCCACCGATAGATCTGGAAAGTTGCACAGTTTTATAGGACCCATGAGGAACACAAAAAATGCATGGCGTTCTATCCGAGGCATGGTGTTTCATACCTCGTTAACTATTGAATCGTGTGTTTCTATTTTCGGAAAAACATATCGAAAACCTGCTTGCTGCTTGCATCTTCCTTGCGATGCTCAGCGACTTGGCTTCCGACCCCACGCAAAACTCAAACTTGTTACTCATATTTAAGTACTTTTGAATAAAACTCACAGTTAAAAAGTATAGAAAAACTCAAACAGAGAACGTACACAACGAGAACTGCTGATCGACTAAACAAAGGAAAATTGTGAGTAAACACGTGCTGTAAAGATACTGTAACGGTCAAAACTAGATGCAGCGACCTCTATACTTTAAATTTGAGACTCGAGATCGATCATAGGCAACTTCCACTAGTTTACAAAGCCTCGATTAAAAAAATTAACGAGCACCGCCAAAATAAACGAAAAATGTTATTTTGGAGCATGAAAGTTGTTCGGTAAAAATTGATTTAAACAAATTTTGAGTTTATATCAGTACTTGGACAATGTACATTTTGGTTCTAGGATAGTTTTAGCATGATTTAAGCCAATAAAAAAAATGACAAGAAAAAAATTTTGTTGGTGGATATTACCCCTTAATGATTCAAAACCCCGAAATACATACAAGAAATCGAGAAAATTTTACAACCCGTTTTAAAAAGACGTATGAAAAACGAATGAAAAGGAATTTTAATATAGAAGTTTAGCAGAAATTCGTGTTTACTATGAGATGCTGAGTCTTCGAGATCAATTGGAAGCTTTATTGTATGATAATTCATTATAGCCACTAAATACAATCCGTAAAGTCTATGTACAGCCAATGGATGTCACACATCAACACTCCATTCCTTTTCAATGATTATAGATTAACTTTTTCTGACCTTTTCTCTTTCTCACCTTACACGAAATAGAGCTTGTAACACAGTTTTATTATAAAAATGAAAATCTCTTTCGCACCTCAAATGTAAATTATTGATTTGCTATTGCGAAATTATATGTTTTAACTTTCATAGTAAATATTTTTGTGTTCAAATACAAATGTTAAGCAGTTTTGTAATTGGCAAACTATTGACACATATTCAGTAACATGTACGACTGTTTATTTTTCATAGTTTCCTTCCTTAAATCAATTAAAAAAAAAATCCAATGTTCAGTTTGAGACTGTGCATGTGTTTAATAAAGAGAATTTCAGACAAGTTAACTTGAAACAGGATTCTGATGTTCAGCTCATACTGACTTCCGATTACTTTAAGAGAAAAGCGAGTATTTACCGTTCACTAGATTATAGAGGTAACCTATGTTGTTAGAGTTATTAATAGAAGCACAGACTAATAGACATAGCACTTTGAGAATCTGCTGCCGACTAATCTGGTAGCGATGCTAGCGTACGCGCATACGTCAAAATAAAACCCAAAATGTTTTTATGAGATTGCCTAGCAGCGCCTCAAACGGCGTTGTCACGCGTTCCTACCTGCACAAAACTGAAATATTATCAAATGAGTCTTTAGACTATGTGTAAAGGAGACATCTGTGGGGGAGGGGGCTAAAACCACTATGTCGTTTTTGGACATAGCATATCGATAATTAGAATTTTGTAATAATAACCTTTCGTTTTATGTTTGTTATGAGGTCTTAGCCTCATAAAAAAAAGTTTTAAAAGTTTTATTGCTATTATACTGCAAGCAAAATTCAAATTTCTGTTGAATTCCTACCTGCACAAAACTGAAATATTATCAAATGAGTCTTTAGACTATGTGTAAAGGAGACATCTGTGGGGGAGGGGGCTTAAACCACTATGTCGTTTTGGGACATATAATAATTAAATTTAGATAATTAAAATTTTGTAATAATAACCTTTCGTTTTATGTTTGTTATGAGGTCTTAGCCTCATAAAAAAAAAGTTTTAAAAGTTTTATTGCTATTTTGCCGGCAGGCGAATATTTACCAATGAGTAATTCACTGTGAACGTCGCTATCATTTGAAAAAATCACCCAATATTATTACTTACATATAAACCAATACCAATGCATTGGTTAGTGCCGCCAAAACGATTGGTCGTGTCGATGGCACTGTTGCTTGAAGGTTGTTGTATTGGGATTCCCGTCGATAGAAGTTGAGTGCCTAGGTCGTAATTATGCACACATTTGTATGAGAAGCTGAGACAACTTTTCGAACAACATTCAGATGAGGTGAGACACTAGGTTTTTATTTATAATAGAAGAGAGAATGAAAAACTTATAAGCAAATAAGAACTATCAAGTCATGTAATCTTTAGAAAATTCTTGAATGCATATTCTCATTTCATGTTAGAAAAATCATTTGTATAAATGTATGGTCTTACATATTCGCCAATTGCGGCACACTTCTGAGGTGCTTTTGAAGAAGTGTCGCTGTTCGTATCGAACCTGTTAGTCAATATCCCAGACACAGTGGATCCTTGTGAGAATGCAAATCTCGTCGTTGGTTTAGTTTGTCCTATGACATTAAAGTGTGGATTGGTAACACACTTATATGAAAAACTTAAACAAGCTCCAGAGCAACATTCTGCAGAGTTAAGACACTGTTGAAAAACGAACGTTATAGTATTTGTTGTTTGTTTTTAGCAATCATGTTTGTATATCGAATATGAATCGAATATGTTTCGTAGTATGTTTAGTGTGTGTCTCAAATTTGAGTGTGAATGTATAATCTAGCAAAATATTTCATTGGTTGAAAACTCACATATTCACCTAACGCAGCACATTTTTTAGAAGACGGCGTTATGAGATTCACTGCAACAGTACTGCTTTGTACTTCTCCGACACGATTGTTCACTTCAATTGTACTGATGGGAGGATTGATTGACACAGAAGTTGTGGTTGGTGGTTGTGAATGTGTGTTTATTCCTGATGCCGGTGGGTTTAGTGGAACACATTTATATGAAAAACTCAAACAGCTTCCTGAACAACACTCTGCATGAGTTTGACACTAAACGATAGAAAATTAATAAAAACAAATTGATCATATTTAGTCGATTTTGCTTGGTGTTGTTTGAAGTTCCAAAGGTTATCGTATAGTACATGATAAGTCTCAGAACACCTTGATTGAAAAATGCAAAGAACCTACATATTCGCCGTTATAAGCACAGGTTTTCTGTGTAATGCTGGTTCCACTATCATTTGGACCTCCAAACCGATTAACTGTATCGACGGTGATTGGAACATATGTGGTTCCAATATTTGCACTTGGTGGTACTGGAACACATTTGTAGGAGAAACTCAGACAGCTTCCAGAGCAACAATCACTGTGAGTTAAACACTGTTAGAAAATATAAAAAACAAGTTATACTTTTCAATGCCTTATTTATAAAAACATCAACGTAATGTGAACGATGTTTGAAATTACGTATTCTCCATTTGCGGCACAGTTGCCTTTGCCTTGAGCATGGACCTGTACAACCAATAGTGCAATTGCGAGCAGCAACGTCAACTGATTCATTTCGTAAAAATTTGATTTTCCTTCCTGTGAATAACCGAACATTGAACACCGATAACACTACGAGTATTCAGGATAGAAGAGACTTTCCATCCACTGCCTACGATTGGTGATTCAAGACTGCATTTGGAGTGCTCAATAACACGGAGGCACGGTTTGTATAAGTCTAAAGCATACTTGATGATGACGTGGTGAACAATTCATCGGTTATTTGTGTTGATTGGTTTTTTCGTGTTTTGTGTTTATTTCTCATTTTGTTTTTTTTTTTTAAACTCTCTACGTTGCACCCAGTAAACATGTTGGAGTTGCTTCCGAATTTATTGTTATTATTTCTATAGCTGAACAGATTAATAAAGCGTCAAACGTCTTCGGCAGGGATTTTCTTCGGTAGGTTTTCTGCAGCAGTTTTATGCGGAAACCACTATCGAAGATGATCGATATCTTATCTAAATTCTGGAAGAAAATATAACGCCAGCAATAATGTTTCCTCATTACTGTATTGCCGCTATTCGCATGATAGTCCTATGTAAAAGTTGCGAGTCCTATGTAAATTTTGCGAAAATGGATCCATTTTGGCATGTTTTTAAAGAATAGCCATTAAAAAAGTAAGGTTTGATTTCCACAACCTCGATTTTAATGGCTACTATTGTACAGCATGCCAAAATGGAACCATCTCCGCAAAAAAAAAAAACAGGAAAGCATAGGACTTCTACATAGGACTGTTATGCGAATAGCGGCAGTGTAGGTGGTTTGAAAAGCATTATCAACGAAATAAGTCCGCTTATCACATTATTTTTTATCAGAACTTATTTTTTAATTTTTACAATTACAAGGGAAGACACTGTTTACTGTACAAGCTATGTATTTGAGAAGTAATTTACGTCGAGAAGTAGCACTACTCGAGAGCGAAAGCCATACTTGAATCTAATTTGTATTCGAAAATAACCGAAATTTTGACTTTCGGTGACCTTTCATTAATGATTCACACAATTGGTTACGTTTCGGTCTACTCATTTTTCAACCATCTTCAGAAAACAAATAAGTTTTCCCTTCGGTGAGTTCTTCACTCTAAAAAAAAATGAAGAAACCACCGACGGAAACAAAAGCAAAAAAGGAAAACCTTAGTGCTACATTCCGTATCAGTACTCGACCTTCTGTTTTATTATACACAGACTCTGTAGCCAACTATTAAGTTTACAGGACAATTGCGAGGCTAGCACTACGATCCTATTGACATTTAGTAGATTTAACTGGCAGGCCATTGAAAAACAGTTGCATTGTTAATAATGGTTTATTAGATAACATCTAATAATGGTTTATTAGATAACATTAGATATCCCGGCTAAATCGTTTCCTCATGGTGTCACGTAACGCTGGAATGTTTCAAAAGCTCACCGAATGTCAATTCAAATCAAATTCAAATGTCTTAATTTTATTGACTACAATGCAAGTCAAACTATTTTTATTTTTTTTAAGCAGGGGTTGACGATTGAAAAATGTATTAACTGGGGGAAATAGTTAATTAGAAATTTTTGAAAAATAGCCCCCACCCCTCAGTTAGTACATTTTCAATCGTCCACTCCACATTGACTGCTTGAAATAATTTTTTGGTTACATTATGAAAAACTAAGCTACTATTAGTGACAAATTGTAGTACGTATTGAAGGAACATGGGGAAGGTCAAGGCTAGCCAAGACATCACGATCAGGAACAGCTGGCTGCCTACCTCCGATCTAAAGGGAAGCTAAAAATAGACCTGGTGTCACGGTGTACAGGACATGACAAAACAACATGCTCTATGTCGTGATAACCTTCACCACAGGCACAGATACCGCTTTCGCCGAGCCCAATAGGACGGAGATGCGCGTTAAATCAATAGTGATTGAACATAAGCCGAGATATCATGCAAATGAAATCTCGACCTACATCCAATCCCTTGAACCACGAGAGCGTCACTTTCTTGGGGATAATGTAATGTGACCTTCTTCCCCATACTCCTGTGGTACAAGAATTTTGGCAACTGATGATCGCATTGTGACCTACACATGCGAAATAATCATTAGAGGATAGTCAATTAATATAACTCATACATATCATATAATTCATACAATTTCACAGCATTGCTAGAGATCGCTGACTAAAAAGTTCAAGCAGGGATTTTCCATCTGGGCAATGTAGGTAGGTAACTATGAAATAAATAATTTTCCTAGAAAGAGTTGACCAGTTAAGAAAGAAATTTATTTATCTATGTTGAAAATGGAAACATTTAAAAATGCAAACAGGCACTAATATTGATTTGATTAAAATGTATACACAGGCATTTTGATAGGCCAGCATATATCACAGTGAAAACGACATTACACAAAAGCCTCATTGATGTATAATGTAAGATACACAGTTCTTGTGTACATGTTCTACGCGAATATCCCTAATATTTCAACATTTCGCATTTACGCATACAACCCTCGCTTCGGATACGCTTCTAATAATCAAGTCTATATTACCAACCGAAAAGGCAAGCTCGCCTGCCTATGGATGCTTATATGCTGTCGGTCTGTCATTTTCGCGTAAGCTAATGCTGCGTATAATCAGCTGGAAAAAAATTTGCGCTTCAATGAATTTAGCTCGATTTACATTAATGGGCTGGTGTACCCGGACACAAGGGGAGTATTATGGATTTCCATAAACAATATATGTGTAACTTGTTCTATCATTTTTATGATTTAAAATCAATTATTATGATACGGTTTATGGTATTATTTGGTATTTGTGATATCTGATATTCAAATCAATCATCTATGAATTTTGTTGAAATGAAAATTATGCTCGAACAAACGTAAACGTAAAGAGTAAAAGACGGCCTAAGCAGTGGTGCTTTTTCTAGGAGCTCGAGATAAGCCGCAAACTCGTGAATTTTTATCAATATCGACAATTCCAATGACGAAAATTTATTTATTCAGGCGGTTTATGGTAGCTGAAGAAAATCTCCTGCAAAACAGATGCAAACTACTCAAAGCACCGTGTGCTGAGTGTTGTTTTTCTATATTTTGATAAAAAATATATTTTGAAGTTTGAAATAATTTCTCTATAATATGTTGAAAACAACAAGGTGTCAAGTTTTAGAAGTAATGTTACAAATGAATTTCCCAAAAAAAAATATCTACTACAGCGAAGGGCATGTCACATTGCTAAATAAAGTTTTTAGACAGATAAAGTACAATGATCATCATCGTTATCTTTATATCAAAGGGGCTAAACATCGCTGCTTCGACACGTCGTTTTCTGTTTGGTTGTCATTTCCTTCTTTCAATCAGACATTTTATGACTGTCGTTTCAAAGATGACGGAGTAGCTGGGAAAGTGGAAAATGCTTCCTGTTTGAGGAAAAGGAAGTGATTCATCAACAGCTGAGATGCGATATGAACGACGACATCAGAAAAGATGCTAATTGGAGGTAGCGAGTAATCAAGATGTTTTCTTGGTTGTATTCGATTTTGCGATAAGACTAAAACATTTTTTGTTGAACTAAACATAAACTCGCGTCAAACGTCAACTTTTGGTTACGTTATTTTGTTTATTCTCATTATACTGTAACCGTAGTATCTTTTGGTACTTCTCTGAGAGTTATTTGGAATTCTTCTTAAAGAAAGCTGCTTTAATATTTATTTTGTATTTCTTATTTTGCTCTAGCTCTACTTTATCGTTTTATCTATAAGGTAGGGGGTGGTAATCTAAAAATAACATCAAAACGCGTCTGATACCTGTCGGGTGGCAAATATATAACTGAAAACTCATGATTTGTACAAAGCAAAGGATGACGAGTGGAAGCAGGTGGAAACGGTTCGTGGGCGACATCAGCAATTTAGGTTAGTGCGGTGAAGTAAAGCCTAGTGTGGTAATGCGATCGATGAATTTCAGACAAGGTAGAAAAAATCCACAGAATTATTTTCGATTTGAAAATTCATGATTTATGCAACTGGTTATGGTACAAATTAGTTAATCTCACTCAGAGCTTTTGCTCTAAAAATAAACTTTTTAACTAAAATCTGCAGAATAGTGGTTTGTAAAAAAAAGCGAAGCCTTGGTACTACGTTCTGATTCGGAACTCGACCTTCTGTTTATTATACACATACTTTGCAACCAACTGTTGAGTGTACAGGACAATCGCGGGGCAAGCGCTACGATCCTACTGACACTAACAGTTTCACCCGAGCCGAGACTCGAACCTACGACAATTGGCTTGTTAGGCCAGCATCGTACCCCGAGACCAACTGGGAGGATAATAGTGTTTTGTATATAATGTAATGTTCTCATAATTAAAAGTTCTAATAATCCTAGATGATATGAGAAAAAGCATGAGTTATATTTTGTAAGGATACTCTTGTTTTCAGACGTACTAACAAAAAATGAACGCTGGCTTATTTTGTTTTTATTGCATTGGATAGAAATCATCTTTTTTTTTTTTTGAATGCCAAAATTTAAGAGAAAATTAGAAATAAAAGGACCGAATCTATATATTATTATTATTAATAAAATTATATCTTCCTACAACCATAGTTTTCATACAAATAGAGTGATGTGTTTTTCTAGTCAGAAGTACCAATTTCGTAAATGCTACTTCCATTGGTAGAAAGTTGTGTTACTTGCACACTTTTTTTAATTGCCTAAGAATACTAACCTAAATATGAATTTCCGTCCCCATGCAAATTTTCTGTTCAATCGTACTTCAGGAACACGTGCCTCAAAGCGGTCACAGTACTAATTTTTTGACCGATGAAAAAATGCACAGATTGTAGTTTATGAAATCGTCGATATCGAAATTTTTTTGAATGTCAATTGTCTTAGGCGGATGACATAGTAAGCGCGAATAGCGTCGCGATGCGATTCGCCATGACGTAGGTAAATGTACAGCCGTAAGTAGAGCTGTACATTTAACTACGGCACGTTTTAGTAATTAATGAAACGTCTAGATCTGCTGTTATCTGAAAAAAAAAACAAAATTTTTTTTAACTGGACTTTCGGAGATTTAGAAATTTTTAAACTGTGCCAACGGAACATGTATATGAAAAAAAAATGACCTTCAAATTTCATTTAGCAGCAGAGCTCAAAAGTTTCGTCTTCTCGAAAAATGTCTTCATACTAAATTTCAATTCAATCGGACTTGGGTAAATGGTGTCTTATTGCAGTTAATTTTCACTTTTTCGACTGAAAAAAATTTCCGGAAAAATCGACTTTCTGCGACCTTGAGGAACTGGTGTCTCAAAGCGAATAATTTTCACTCTGTATCTTCTAGATAACACCAGATCTCCACGTTTCATGAAAAAAAATTTCGATATCTATGATTTCATGTTATTTTCATTAGTCGAAAAAGTGAAACGTTTACCGCTGAGAGGTACGTGTTCCAAAATTTCGAAATTTTGCATGGATACTCTTTTCGAGAAGACGAAACTTTTGAGAAGACAAAAATTTTCCCTTTGGGTTCAGGCACGCAGATGTTCCAAGTCCCAGTTTCATACAACTCATTGTTGCCATAGTCAATAAATAATGTTATATTATATCTCACCATCCAATTTTAATATTAACACTGAAACTAGTATTCATTTTCTTCACAGCTATACTTTTATCCACTAATAACAACCTGCAACCTTATAAACAATGATAACTAGTAGGTGACATTAGGTGGTAATTTGTTAACGATTGCGTTCATCAAGTTTATTGGACGTTGACCACACTACAAAGCACTTTAGTCGTATTCTAAGACGATTGATAGCCATGGATGGTTACGATAATGTGGATTACAATGTGACTGATTATATCAACCGGACTGCGCCCATCTATTCTATCAACCCAGACTTCATAACGCACTGGTAAGCTAAAGTCATGTATATTACTCAAAACCTATTTTATAATAAACAATATTTTCTGAAGTTATGTTATAGCAGGACACCTGATTCCGGAAATGAGTGGTTGTATCACAAAAGCCTTTATGTTTTCAGTTTTTTTGTCGTGAGATAATTGATGGATACACTTTGATAATATTTGCTGGATTTATTCATCACTCTAAATAACAAATTTTTGGTAGCCAACAGAGTAACTATACCGAACATTTGAAACATAACATTCAAACACATATGAACATACATTACCACATGCAAATAACATGAATTAAATATGTATATAGGATTTTTTCTATTTCAAATATGGCTTTCTTTTCACAACTTCCGAACCACGTGTTCATTCATTCAGTCATAATAAGTCACCAGTTAACTCTCACCTAGCCCGTTCATTTGATAACGGTATTATTCAAATCCGTTGTATCTCAGAAACTACAAAACCGATTTGAAAAGAATTGGTTTTAAATGAACGGGTACCTAAAAAATCCTCAACTTTTGAATCTCATAAAGATTGAACATGTGGTTTAAAAGTTATAGAAAGAAACGTGTTCTGGAGGCTGTTTAATCTCACTCATGTTTCTCAGAGGTGCCTTGACCGATTTTCATAAAATCAGTGTCGAATGGAAGGTCTAACTGGCCCATGAGACCCTATTGATTTGTTTTGTAATCGGACTCTTACTTTGCCTGTTATGTTTGGAAATGTGAAATCTAGCTATCAAAAGGAACATATGCCGAAGAATACTTAACCCTTTCCGACCGAGCCCACACAATTGTGTAGGTAAGAAATGACTGATAACAAAACACTAATGAAGCAAGTCCTATATAAAAACACTTGCTTGCTCCTTTTTTTATTTTTCGTAGCAGCTGCGATGTTGACACTAGCGGTGTGAAAAATAAAACAACGAATAGGACGTTCAAAAAGCGAGAGAGAAGGTTGTTTTTAGGTCACCTTCTACCTACGCAATTATATAGGCCCGGTCGGAAAGGGTTAAACTCTCTCACTTTTCTCAGAGATGGCTGAACCGACTTTCACAAAATTAGTGTCAAATAAAAGGTCTAGCTGCCTGATAACATCCTATTGGATTTCATTGTAATCGGACTGCAACTTTGTTTGTAATGTATCAAAATGTGAAAATCACGAAAATTCATTATCGCACAAACCTCACAACCGATTCAAACAATATTGGTATTAAAGTAACGGGCTAGTCAAGAGTTAACTAAAGAATTTAATAATGATTAGACATGTGGTTCAAAATTGTGAAAAGAAACGTGTTCCGATGACTTTTCAAATTTATTCGGTTTTCCAAAAATAGCTGGAGCAATTTCAACATTTTTAGTGTCAAATGAAAAGTTCGGTTGCTATTTCATTTAATTATAATCGGACTTTCATTTCAACCATTATGTAATTAATTCTGAAAACAACGAAAGTCTTTTAACTCAAAGATTACAAGACTTATTTGAACATAACTACGGGCTGTCTCTCAAACGTACAAGTAACAAATTTCATAACAATTTGATACATGGTTCAAAAGTTATGTGAATGTATTGTACTGTTTGAACGTTCCCGGTATTGCTCGTGATTAATGTGTTTGATATTAAGAGTCATTTTTTTATTTCGCTGTTTCTTTAGCACAAATATAACGTCAAATTTCACATTTTATACTTCAATTACTTTAAATATTGTGAAAGAAAAAAAAATACTTCAAATACAGCAGTATTATTCTAGAACCCAAAGAGTGAATAAACCTTTATTGGATTGTATTTGGCAATTTAAGGTTGTTTTCCAGCAATCGTAAGTCGAAAAATCGGATTTCAAAATGAAGTATGGAGTTGATTCCCGGCCTCTGAGCATTATCCCGCTTCCTGAAAAACTCACATTGGGTGTTGAAACTGGAAGCTACCGTGGAATGAGGTGAAATTGATCAGTGGGGTGAAATTGATCACTTGAAAATTCGTGATAAAAATACTAATCATAAGGTATTGCACTTACAACACTACGCAATGTTAACGTGTCCTTCAACGCCACTTTTGCATTATTCACATAGCTGTCAAAGTTAACCCTTGCATGCCTGGTGCAATTTTTCATATTTTCGAAAAATTCTAACTCAGTCAAAATTCAATCAAATTTGATCAAAAAAGTTTCCAAATAATAAAAAAGTATTGAATCTATTTAAAGTAATCCTAGTTAAGGGTTAATTACGTTAAATTTGGAGAAGTGAGTAAAGTTTGATAAAAGCTCAAAAAATGTAATTTCAACAATGATCATTAAATACCATTAGAGAAATACCGATGAATTCGCAGGAAACCACAAAGATTTTAACTTCAGAGCTAATTTTTGAGCTTTTGCAACAAACCGAATTGAAATCGGTCTAAAGACGATCAAAAAAGATCAAATATAGCAACAAGCAGCTCGTGAACCAAAATAAACAAATTTTAACCTGAAATATCGTTATTTTCGTTTCCAAACTAGCTGTAAATGATATTTTTCAGCACAGAAATCATCATTTATCTTTAGCATGTCGAATAAAAGCACATTGCCAATAGAATGTATGGATTTCAATGGTGATCAATTCCACCCCAATTTACCTCATAGTACCTTATAGAATTATCGAATTTATTTCATTAAGTAGACGATAGAAATTTCACCAATAGCCATAAAGATTTACTGGAGCACATACCAGTACTTGTTTTAAATTTATACTATTTCGGGAAAAATGTACATGAAGCAAGTTAATTGGAAGTTGTTATAAAAATTGATCAATTTCACCCCGTTCCATGATACTATCCAAAAATTTAAAATGGCGTCTGAAGTTAATTTTTGGCCTCCGGGTATCATATTGTTCCACAAATTCTCATATTGAATGATATTTGATCTTTTCAGGCTGTTGTTTAGAAACAGAATGTCGCCATTGAAATACCCAGATTAGGCAATAATTGATTATTTTAGGATGTATTCAGGCAACCAGAAGTAGCCATCTGAATTTAACACTCCGCTTTTAAAAACCCATATTGAATGGTGCACGGATACATCAGAAACGAAGGGAATAATATCAATAAGAGCCACTGCGTCAGGAAAAAATTCCCTACTATAAAGAGTTGAATCTAAAATGATATATATTCGAGTCCGACCTAAATATACAGTGACGTTTCGATTATATTAGGAACAAAAAAAATCGCATCATATATTTAAAACATATTTATTTACTGTTACTTCCATGTGTTTGTGTTAATGTATGTTTATATGTGTCTAAATGTTATGTTTAAAACGTTCGGTATTGTTGTGCATTTGGCTACCAGAAATTCGTTATTTAAAGTAAAAAATAAATCCAGCAGAAATTATCAAGCTGTATGTTTTTCTATAAATTAAGATAATGAGCTTTCGTGATTTTCACATTTTGATAGATGACATACAAACTAAAAATCTGATTTAAATAAAATTAATCATGGTTTTATGGGGCAATTATACCTTTCATTTGCGAATAATTTTATGAAAATCGGTTCAGCCATCTCCGAGAAAATCGAGTATAATTGAAAAGTTGCACATACACACGCACACATTCACACACACCTACAGAAAATGGTCAGCTCGTCGAACCGAGTCGAGTGATATATGCCACTCAGCCCTTTGAGGCACTCTCATTCCTTCGGTTTTGCCAGTGATTGCTATACCTTTCTAGGAGAAAGGCAATAACGACTCCTAATTTCGAAAACTTTAATCACGAGCATTACAAGAAACGTTCAAATAGTGCAATATAAAGTTTGAATTATTTTGCTTGCCACATATTTTGATCGATCAATTTCGTTTCTTTTCATAACTTTTGAAACACGTATCATTTTATTATAAAATTTGTTACTTGCAAGTAGTTATGATCAAGTAAGTCGTGTAATCTTCGAGATAATAGACTTTCGTTGTTTCTTCAATTTAATACATAGCGGTTGAAATAAAAATCCGATTATATAATCAAATGAAATGGCACCTACAGGGCAGCCAAACCTTTCATTTGACAATAAGATTGTTGAAATTAGTCCAGTCATCTTTGGGGAAACGAGTGAATTTGAAAAGTCATCAGAACACGTTACTTTTCTCAACCTTTTAACCAAGTGTGCAATCATCATAAATTTCATCCGTTAGCCCTTAACTAGCCCGTTCATTTGATATCAACATTGTTCAAATCGGTTATGTAGTTTCTGAGATTACGAAGTTTTGTGATTTTCACATTTTGATACATTACAGACAAAGTTGCAGTCCGAATAAAATGAAATTAACACGGGTATTAGGGGCGGCTAGAACTTTCTTTTGACACTATTTTTTTGAAAATCGGTTCAGCCATCTCTGAAAAAAGTGAGTGAGTTTAAGTATTCCTCGAAATGTTTTTTTTTTCATAGCAGGATTTCACATTTTTAAACATAACAGTAATAGTCCAATTACTAAAAAAAATCAATATGGTCTTATGGGGCAACTAGACCTTCCATATGACACTGATTTTATGAAAATCAATCCAGCCATCTCCGAGAAACATGAGTGAGATTAAAAAGTCTCCAGAGCACGGTTCTGTTCATAACTATTGAACCATATGTGCAATCTTTATAAAATTCGAAAGTTAAGAGTTTTTCAGGTATCCTGTACTTTTGAGATCAATTTTGTTCAAATCGGTTAAGTAGTTTCTGAGATAATGATGTTTGGTGATTTTTACATCTTGAAACATAGCCTCTTAACTAAAAATCCGATTACAATAAAATTCAATAGGGTCTTATGGGGCATCTAGACCTTTTATTTGCAATTAATTTCATGAAAATCAGTCCAGTCATCTCTGAGAAAATAGAGTGAGATTGGGAGAGCGTTACACACACACATACAGAAAATGCTCAGCTCGTTGAACTGAGTCGAATAATATACGACATTCGGCCCTTTGGAGCATTTTTTTTACCGGTCGTTTTTTCTGTGATACCTTTCTTGGAGAAAGACAAATAGCAAAGCTAAAACAATACTGCTAGAGTTTGTGCATGCGTTGTATGTCATATAGCCTATACTTGTTTCAAAAATATAAAAATCAGCGAAAACCTATTAAAGAGACACATCCTCCAGGAATACTTTGAAAAGCTATTAAAGTTTGCGTTTTACGGTAACTATTTCTTTGAATACGGTGAATGCTGAATATGTAATAATTTTTCTTCTATAGTTGGTATTTCAATTCCATTATATAGCATCAATTTGCACACCCGGTTGCTTCAAAAGCATATTACCTCACTTAATCGTTTGCGTTAAAATGTCTTACATATTACTCTTGACGAATGAGTGTTGCTACTGAATATGAACTCGAAACAATGAATTCAATTCTTTTATTTCCATAGAGGACAACAGCGTGCACTTTATGATACTTCGCCTGCATTGTCTGTTCGTAAGACAGTTATCGATTGTAATCGGCCCGAAGGGTGCTAGAATATTTTACCGCAAATCTTTAACTATTCTGTAGAACATTCTAGCAGTCGCCCTGTAAATGACAAAAATATTGCCTTAGGGTAGAATCAGGCAGTAAACCAGAATTTTGCACGGTATTCAAACAGAAAGCTTTCTTACTCGGTTTCTCACAGCGTTCTGTCGCTACTTTTGTGAAACAGTGTGAAACTGCTGGCCTCAGAGAAAATGTATGTGCTATTTTCGTCGTACGTACAGAAAGATGTCGCTCCAGAGGTTAGATTGTTCAATCTGAATCAAAATTTAAATTTCGTGTATATTTCCGACTTTAACATTCATCTTTTTTTGATTAGCTAGAATGCGACAACAAAAGATACAATCAAAAGTAGGGTAGAGCGGGGCCAGTTGGTTACGCGGTAAATTGGTCAATGAGGATATCTTCTAATTTACGTATCAAAGTAAAGTAAGTAAGTGGGTTATATGTAGCAGATAAACAGAGAAACTAAATGACAACATGAAGTGTAGTTTTAATTAGTACCTACTTATAATAGATGCAAGTTGGTGCCAAATTGGCCATCAATTCTACTCGGTTTTTAAGTTGAAACTTTTTGTCTAAACAAATCTAACCAAATTGAAAAAATACTGGTTCAACGCATAATGAAAGTCTTTCTCTAGAAGGGCCTCAAGTCGGAGGGCCCGGGGTATTTGCCGCTCCCCCTTGAATCCGGGCCTGTTTCCACTAATTTTTAGTAATTTTCATATTTAATACATGTGGGGCTAGTTGATCATATACTAGAAGGGCTACTAGGTCATATGGAAATCATCAATGAATTCGAGTAACAAAGTATATGCAACTCCAGGTACGGTGCATTTCGTCATGCAAACTGAAACCAAGCTAAAACAGTTTTGTAAAACTATTTATTTGAAACAAGTAGGGTAAGGAACGGCTTAAGCAGGAGCGCCTATTTTAATCAGTCGAAGAAAACAGGCCTCAAATTCCTGAATTTTGATCTATATCGACAATTGCTGTGATGGAAACGAAAATTTTGATTGTCTAGCTGTCTACGAATATAAGAAATACCGTTAATCACAAAGAAATCTGTGAACAAACACAATCGAAACAAATCGACCTATATTGCAGCCATTCAGGAGCCATTTCGGGGTGCTGAAAAAAAAACGCCTGCAAAACAGATGGAAACTGCTTAAAAAAGGTTAGGTAAAATAGGGGGTGATTGGAACAGTGTTCTTCGATTGGTGACTTATTATTGGTAAAGTTTGCTATACTGTATGCCTGAAGGGCACTGGGTACTGAAATGCCACTGCGACAGTCTTGCTGATTGTCTTTTGTGGCTGGCCCCGATTGCTGTGCACAGGTTACGGATTGCTCGTACTTATTGTTGAAGTAGAACTGTTTTGTTGTAAACCTGCACCCCAATTAGGTACAACATAGTTGATAAAACTAATGACCTGCTTGGGATTAGAGCTCCATACTTGATATGGAGTCAAAAGGTAACTTCCTAAGAAGTTGTACCTAGAGGAAGCAAGAGCTCCGCAAGAGCAAAGCAAATGCTCTGAACTCTCTGGTTCAGATTTGCAGAATCGTCAGGTCTCGTTCAACACTACACCGATTTTCTTTAAATGATAAAAAGCGGGACAGTGTCCGGTAAGGAGTCCCGTGATTATCTGTAGTTCATAACGATTTAGACTAAGTAACTTTATGGCGGTTCCGGGGTTCGGATTAACTTTTTAGCTTGTCTACAATCCTGTACCTGTTGCCTTCGGGATGCTATTTCTAGTCTTTCCCAAGTTAGTAGTTCGCTCTTGATAGCGGAATTGGACGTACCCAGAAACGGCTCGGGGCCAATAAACCGCTGAGCTTATCCCAGTCTTGCTAGGTAGTAAGCTTTTTCATTACCCTCGACTCCGCAATGTCCGGGCACCCAAAACAGAAAAACTGAGTTCTGCCGGGAGAGTTCCCGTAGAGTTTCAATGCATTCCCAAACAAGTTTGGAAGCGCGTTTGACGGACCTAAGTGCTAGTAGTGTTGCTTGACTGTCCGAGAATATATCGATTTTCGCATGTCTGTGGTTGCGTTTCAGACATATTTTTGCGCAGATATACATGGCATATACCTCTGCTTGAAAAACGGTGGGCCATTTGCCCAGGGAAAATGTTTCCCTGATACCGGGTCCGTATATACCGGACCCCGTTAGGGATTCCATTTTCGAGCCATCCTTATAAAAACTGACGATGCCAGGTGGAAGATTAGGCCCTCGATTGTTCCACATGGAGCGGTTTGTTTCCATCACTTTATACGGAATATCCATGTTGGTCCTAACGTTCATCCAGTCGGAGACTGTAGTTAACAGTGGAGTTAGTTTAGTACTCCCTAAGTATGCGAAGGTGGCCGATTTGGTCACCTTCGAGTATAATTTTCCTCCTTTGTAACCTTAGAGCGCCAAGCTCTGCTTCCTTTTTCACATGAAGATGTAGAGGCAGTAGGCAGAGCATTGCTTCCATGGCTGCAGTTGGAGTTGTTCGCACAGCGCTGGTAACCGAAAGACATGCAAGTCTTTGAACTTTTTTGAGTTTGGCTTGCGCAGTCACTTCGTTCCCCTTAGGCCACCACACAAGGGCAGCATAGGTGATTCTTGGTCGGGCAATAGTCTTGTAAGACCAGAGTGTCAAGTCTGGTTTCAGTCCCCGGGTCTTATCGAACAGAGTTCTGCAGGCCCAGATCGCCGAGATCGCTTTTTAGCGGCATGATCCAGTTGTGCAGACCAGTTCAGTTTCTTATCCAGAATAATTCCGAGGTATTTATACTTCATTGCTGAAGCCCAGTCTGACTCTATTCAGTGTTGGAGGAGTGATGGAGATCTTCCTTCGTCTACTGAATGGAATTAGGACTGTTTTGAAGGGGTTTATGTTTAGACCCTCCTGTAGACAGGTGGCGTCCAGAGCCGCTTGCATTCGGCTCGACAGAGTTGCGTCATCTTTACCTCTGACGATGAGGACGATGTCATCAGCGTATCCAATGACCTCGTATCCAAGCTGTGAAAGCTTGTTGAGAAGTGCGTCGACAACTAGTGATCATAACGAGGGCGAGAGAACTCCTCCTTGCGGGCATCCCTTGATCACTGACATTGTTACAGACGAATCTCCCAAGGTTGCTGTGATCACTTTGCTAGAAAGCGTTGCGTGTATTCAGCTCCTTGAAGTGTGGTCGATTCCCTGATTGGAGAGAGCCGTATTAATTGATGCAAAGGACGTGTTATCGAAGGCCCCTCCAATATCAAGAAAGGCACATAGCGCCGTCTCCTGATAACTCAGGGACTTTTCAATCATCGTCCCTAAGCTGTGAAGAGCAGTTTCTGTTGACTTGCCGCTTTGATAGGTATGTTGGTCCCTATTCAGCGGCGAGTCTTTAGGAAACTCATCACGGATATATTTATTCATTATTTTCTCCATCAACTTGAGGAGTGATGAAGTCAGACTTATGGGCCTGAAAGTCTTAGGTAGGGTTTTATCCTTTCTTCCAACTTTGGGGATAAACACTACCTTCACCAGTCTGCTAACTTAGTTTTACAATCTGAAAACAAGTTCTGACAGAGAAAAGATGAAGAACAGATTGATATACTTATGTTTGAATTTCACCCAACACATTTCGTGTATTTCGTCTCAATACACAGGCGGTTCCTAAAGCTGCTTAGAATATCTTCCCTACCCTAATCAACAAAAGAAAACAAGATGTGGCTATAGTTTTGTGCTTGTGGTTGCAGGTGCGATTCTAGAATTCGGTTTCGGTTCTCAATTTAATTCGTGTTTTGTCTTTGATTAAGCGTCCAACCAAACCATAAAAGTGATTTCAACATGTGCTTCTCGTCAGGTATGAAAGAGTAACACGATTTTTTTTTCATGCAATTATGGATTACTTTTCACATGGTTTAGGATGGATGGATTTCAGAAAGCGAACGTATAAACAAAAAATTCGAAAGAAGTGCGATTTTCGCTGAAACACTACAGGCTGCTGCAAATGCAGTTATTTAGGTTAACTGAATTGTCCTTATGAAATAAAAATATTCGATTTACCCCACACCCTGACCAACTTATCCCACTTGAGGGACTAGTTGGCCAATTTGATATCGACTTAAACAACAATTTCTATATATCAAAATGCAAAAATGCGAATGCATTAAAAAAATGCTCAAAATGCATGCAAAAAAATGAATTGGGGTGAGCGAGTTTCTTAGTTCAAACATTTTTAAGTCCTAGAAAGCCCTTTTTTTCGAGGTAATAACATATTTCGACGCTTTATGCATTTCTATGACATTCGGCATCAAAAAAAAATCCAAATCGATGATTTCACCTGTACATTTTTTCATCGGTCAAAAGTTGAAACTTTGACACACCAATTCCCTACGTCCGATGAAGCTGAATTTTGCATGAGGTCATTTTTCGCGAAGACGAAACTTTCGAGCCCTACCGCTAAACGAAATTCGAAGGTTAATTTTATTCCATATAAGCCTCATCTCGAAAATTTCTAAGTTACAGAAAGTCGTTTTTTTTTTTCAAAAAAAAATCTCCCGGATAAACCATACCTGAACGTTTTATGCATTTCGAAAACATTTGGCATTAAAAAAATCGATATCGACGTTTTCATGAACTACTATCAGTGGATTTTTTTATCAATCAAAAGTTGTAATTTTGACCGCTTTGAGGCACGTGTTTACAAAGTCTAATTAGTTGAAATTTTGCATGGGGACTTTTTTTGAGAAGACGAAGAAGACGATTATCCAGATTTTTAAACATGTATCCAGTTAGACAGATTTGATGTCCGATTATCCAGATTTTCCATGAATGATCCAGATTTTAATTTCTCTGTTCCGCAAAAAGGTCATCACTTCAAATTTGGCGCGAAATTTTGCAATTTTGTCACCTCAAATTTCACGTACCCCAAGACTTTTATCCGGAGACTTTACCTTTCACCCCACGAAATGACTTCCAGATTTTTTCCAGATTTTTTTTTGCCTTATCCAGATTTTTAAAAAAATGACCTGGCAGCGCTGGCCGTAACGCTAAACGAAATTCAAAAAATCGATTTTCATTGGCACGCTGATTATTTATTACACGGTTCATCTCGCTTTTTGAGCTAGAAATTGACCTATTGACATACAAAATGTGTCACACCAAATATAAATGTTTTGGTTTATGTCAAAGAGTGCCATACTTTTTTTAAATATCGAATCAATTTTAATCATAGTCACAACAAAAGCAAAAAGTCCGAAAACGGCAACATGTATTCATTTATACGATGCTGCTGTTTGTAGTACTTAAACTTTTGAAAAATTTTGAAATTTTAATACATAAAAAGTCTTTTAAGCATGCTTAACAGAATTATACTAATATTATCAGTAGCTGGTTAACAGAACAATTACCCATGTTCATTTTTTATATTATCCTGTAGAAAAAGTTCGCTTTCAGTGTTGCGGCCGGAAACCATATCAAAGGGATACGTGAACATTTGTTTACCTTTCCCGCAGCTAGTAGTTGAATATTGCACACGCCTCTTCTATACTGTACATGTTATATGCAGGGGCCTATAAACGTCAACATTTTGCCTACCAATCATAAATTCATCACGGCGGTAGTATTTCATTTCAAATACTTACAAAACTTATCTTATTCATTGAAAGTGCACATTGTACTGAAAAAAAATGTTGAGCTCTTGTTTTTTTTTCATCTAAAACGACATTTACTCGAGAATAAGTCTACCGAAAAAATGGGACGTTTACTCTATTCCACTTGTTTTAGGGCAAACCAACCAAAAAGTGGGTACCAGAAACGCTGGTACCAGAATCAATGAGTGGTAGATGGAAAATGAATGGAGTTTGACAGCCACAAGAGCCCCCTGGTTATATGTACAGACAGCGTCACTGTTATATTTTAACCATCGCGTACACTTGCTATGTGATGAATAATAATGTTCACACGCTAGGTATCTGTCGATAAATCAATATAACCACTGTACTTTCAAGCTTAATACTCACACTCCTATACGCACAGCTCATGTGGTTGCGACTTGCGTTTCGCAGAGTGCAGTGTCGGAGGAAAATGAGCATTTCAAAACAATTTGTCAGATGATGTTGTCATTAGCTGATCCTCTGTTATCACATTTTGCGGTGAAGATGGCGAACGGTAACGTTTCAGTTGGTATTATTTTGTTTCAAAAATTAAACGACTGTAAACAACAGTAATACTATGTACTCATACAAAGGCATCAAAAATTACACTAAACTTAGTAACCTTATTTATAGTAAAAACAATATCGCACGCTTAGCCTCGGGGCTAATAGCGGTCTCGATCAACTAGATTGGTTGAGAGAATTCGTTATCGATATTGTTTTTGGCACATTTTGCATGTGTAGGATAAGTACAACAATACACCGTGCCCCAGTGCTGAGTCGAGAAAATTTCCAGCTCGAAAAGATCCTCGACTCGATCGGGAATCGAACCCGATTTCACAACCGTGTGGGAGAGCTAGCCGACCGTCATCGCTAACCACAGAACCACGGGGACCACAACCTTATTTATAGTACTTTATTCTAATTGTCTGCTGTTTCTACTTTTAACCAACATGCTCGTCTGCGAACTATTCTCAAAAAAATCAAAAACATGAGCCAGGAGATGATGGGATTTTCTATATCCTCATCAAAAGACTTCCCGAAAACTCTTTGAATTTCTTGGTAAAAATTTTTAACAGATCCTTTGCACTAGCACGTTTTCCTACGAAATGGAAAAATGCCAAAGTCACTCCAATTTTAAAACCCGAAAAGAATCCAGCTGAGGTATCAAGTTATCGACCAATTAGTTTACTTTCCTCTATTAGCAAACTTTTTGAAAGAATAATTATTAATAGAATAATAACACATATTAATGAGAACTCAATTTTTGCAAATGAGCAGTTTGGTTTTCGCCATGGGCATTCCATTACTCATCAGTTACTTAGAGTAACAAATATGATTCGAACTAATAAATCTGAAGGCTATTCGACTGGAGCTGCTCTTCTAGATATAGAAAAGGCATTCGACAGTGTTTGGCATAAAGGTTTAATAGCTAAAATTTCAAATTTCAGTTTTCCGCTTAACCTCACAAAAATGATACAAAGTTATTTAACTGACCGCACTCTTCAGGTTAACTATCTGAATGGTAAATCTAATAGATTGCCTGTTAGAGCTGGTGTGCCTCAGGGGAGTATCTTGGGCCCAATCTCATATAACATTTTTACTTCTGATCTTCCTGATTTACCACCAGGTTGTGAGAAATCTCTGTTTTGTGACGATTCAAGCATTTCCGCAAAAGGAAAAGGCCTTCGTGTTATATGCAGTCGGCTACAAAAAAATTTAGATATATTTTCTTCATACTTGCAGAAATGAAAGATTTCCCCTAATGCTTCTAAAACACAGTTAATTATTCCTCATAAGCCAAGAGTTTCATTTCTCAAACCCACCCATAACCACGTTATTAAGATGAACGGTGTGGTCTTAAATTGGTCTGATCAAGTTAAATACTTAGGGCTAATTTATGTTAAGAATCTTACTTTCAAGGAGCACATTGAAAATATCCAGTCAAAGTGCAAAAAGTATATCAAATGTTCATATCCTCTTATCAACAGGAATTCTAGACTTTGTCTCAAGAATAAACTGTTAATTTACAAACAAATTTTTGGTCCAGCAATGTTATATGCAGTTTCCATCTGGACAAGTTGTTGTGCAACCAGAAGAAGACACTTCAAAGGATTCAGAATAAACTATTGAAAATGATTTTGAAGCGTCCTCCCTGGTTTAGTACGAACGAGCTACATAGGCTCACTAATGTAGAAGCATTAGAAAATATGTCAAGCCAAATTATCAACAAATTCCGACAAAAATCGTTGCAATCCTCAATTGCAACGATTAGCTTACTTTAAAGTCAGTAGGATAGTTTAAAGTTTATTTTAAGTTTTGTTCTATTCCTTTTTTTCCTTGACAAGTAGGTTTAATAATTTTCCTACAATTACATTAACTTAACTGCGAAAGCTAATAACATTCAATAATATAAAAAAGCATACAAATATATATAATAGTGTTGAAATGTCACCATTTGTGGCAGAACACACAATATTTATTCTGAATAGATATTAGTACATAAATAAATCATTAGAAACATTCCCCCCTTAAAAAAAAACCAACATGCCCGAATTCCTTAAGCTGTGTGGTGTCGACGAGCTTTGAAGTAAAGTCTATTGAGACGGCAAATTAAACTTAACCTCTTGACTTCATTTTCGATAATTGATGGTTACGGTCATTTCTGTAGACATTTTATCGGATATCAAAAACTTACTGCTTGCGAAAACTTTTATATGCAAATAACGATTCTACATTTTTAACCATATTCGAGAATATACATTGTTGTATTGTTGTTTAGTATAATCTTCTGGAAGGCCGCCCACTAAGTTCTGGTTATTGCATAAAAATAATGAAAGTAACACAACAAAATCTGATACAAAATGATAACTTACCTATCTGATAAAATACCAAGTCACAACAGGTAGTTACGTAATATTAGATACGATATGCTAGGTAAGCCAATAGGCATTACACAGTGAATTTTTTTGTTATTTTAGATTTACAATATGGTTTTAGGGGGGAACCATCCAACATGTCTTTTATGCCCTATAGCTTCAGGTCATTAGCATACAACGACTTGCACTTTCCGTTGAACGTTCTCGTCGAAAGAGATTTAAACCTAAGCATATGAAAATAAAGTGTAAAATAAAGTTAGTGACAAAGCGATTCTGATGCAAAATAATTTAGGAAGTGTATTTTTTTAATTTTGAACAGCTGTAGCAGTTTTCAGGAACGTCTCCTAGTTCGTTAGTGTCTTTGACATACGTAGTTGTTAAGCATAAAAAAACCTACCTTTTAAAGTAAATAAGCGTATGGTTTAAGGGGTTATATACCTTCTTGGTCAATAAAAATGAGGGAAGTTTGAATTTATTTTTAAGTGCATAGCACCGTTTTCATTGTATCAAAGTGGTGTTTTTCTGAAAGTACAGTTTATCAACAACAAAAAAATACGTTTGATTTTGAGATATACCAATTATTACTGGAGTAATGGCCGTTTCCCCGAAACACTATTTTTTTGCAGAGGCTTGCGGTGATCCTGATAGAGACTCAGCGGGTCAACCGAAATTAAAAACTCATATTATTTCATTAGTCTAGAAGTGTGCCGGGTCCTTGAACGATCGCTTTTATGAGTATTTTGTTTTCAGTGCAAACGGGAACGTTTTTCCCAAAAAATGCACCTTTTGAGCGCTAAAAATTACATTAAAATTTTTTTTTGCGGCAAAATGTAACTGTATGTTTCAAAAAGCGATCGTTCAAGGACCGGCGAATTTAATAACGAAAGTTAAAAAAAAAAGATGAAGGAAATCGGTTCAGTAGTTTTATTCCGAGATAATCGCGTGTAAAGTTTCAAGTTTAGCTTATGCGGCCGTGGCGAGGCGCGCTGCAAATCGCTCTAACTTTCTTCCTATTGCTCAGATCTTTATGAAAATTTGTGAAAATGTCCTCAAGATGTTGTTTTTGAAGATAATGCAATAAATTTTTTTTTCGGTTTTTTGAAAACCAAAAAGGTATATAACCCCTTAAGCCATTTTAAACTCTCTAGAATGGAAAATGAAAGATGTAGGTTTTCCCATAAAATTTTCACATAAATTTGAAATGCAATGCGTCAGGCACAGACAAAACGATTCAACTTCCGATAAATTTGGGATTGTTTGAGGGCCCGTAATAGACCAAAACAAAAACTTGTGTAAACTGAGCTAATAATCTAGAATAACATTCGGTTAAGTGCAAATAAAACTACGTGTGGACTCTCGGATTGCTTTTTATCTACTAATTATATTTGATCAAGTTACATATCTTTGTGAAAAGGGAACAATATGAAATGGAAACAATTGGGTTCTTTAATTATTCTTTACACTTGGTTCTGGCTTTTCCGCATCATGACAGCTTACCCTAATATATATATACCACCTGGCGGTCCGTTATAGTGTAGACCGTAAAACGAGACCGCATGCGGCGAGTAGAATTAACTTATCACACTTCAGATCGACTTGAACTGTCCTACAGTACGGTCGCATTTTACCAACAGCTCGAGGCTAAGTCTTAGACTACCGAGAGATATTAAAATTTTGTTTTTCGCTTTCAACAGGCAATCTGTTTTAAAGACTACCTGTTGAAAGGCAAAGTAATAAATTTGTTTTTGAAGTTAACGAGTGTTTAGTGAATTAATTTGGTTTGAGATATTTCTACTTAAATTCTATAGTGAAGTGAAAGTTAAGTGAAGTTGTCCAGTTATGCCTGGAAAAAATAAAAAAGCTCGCTTTGATGCGGCATCAAGGAAACGTGAGGCATCTCCTCCAAGTGACACTGAAATTTCGACTAACAGGTATGATATTATATTCTTATATTCTTTCTTCTGTTGGGGATCTAGAATTCCAAACTTCTCATACTGAGCATAAAGCCGTTATGAAGAAGGTTAAAGTTCCACCTATTGTGGTATTTGTAGCAAACTTTAAAGCATTTCGATCAGAACTTTCATCATTTCTATCGAATGTGAAAGTTAATTTTCAAATTGGTCGCCAAGGCGAAATTCGTATTTTGGCCGAATCGTTTGATGGCCATAAACATCTTTTACAGTATTTGACTGAAAAGATGTATAAATTTTACTCTTTTGATGCCAAAAACGAGAGACCGTTTAAGGCTGTATTGAAAGTTCTCTCAAATGATCAAAGTATTGATGAAATCAAAGATTGTTTGTCAAAATCACTTGGTTTTGCCCCCAACCAAGTAATTTTGATGAAACGAAAGGCAAATGCCAAAATTTTTCAAACTGGAATACACCAGGAATTACTTAGTACATTTTGATCGTACCAAAGTACATAATTTAAAATGGTTAGAAAAAGCACGTGTTTTATTCAACGTGCGAATAAAGTGGGAAAATTTCAAGAGACATGGAGGAATCCATAATCTTACGCAATGTCGGAATTGTCAAGCCTATGGTCATGGAACTCGAAACTGCCATATGGCTGCAAAATGTATGATTTGTGGTGACACTAGTCACACGAAAGCTATCTGCCCCGTGAAAGAGATCACTAATAGTTTCAAATGTGTAAATTGTGGGGGAAATCACAAATCTAATTTCTTTAATTGTCCTGTAAGGTCAAAAATTATTGCTTCTAGAAAGCGTAGAAATTCTAAACAACCTGTTGTCAATGTGGGTAATCAAAAGACTTTCAGTACTGTTCAGGCATCACCAGCACTTTCATTAGCAGGTGTGTCTGTAGGTAATAGTTTAAATTCAGATAACAAATTTCAGAAAAATAATCCTGTTCAGGCAACACCAGGCTGTTCATATGCCAGTGTCCTTTCAGGTAATATTTCAAATCCAAACAGTAACAAACCATTCGTGTTTGGTGCTGAAAAGTCAGCCAGTATTGATTTAGGTAATCCAACTCCCGAAAAGATTGAATACCTACAACAATCCATGCTGCAGCTAATGTCCGTTTTGTTGAACTGTAACTCGATGTACGAGGCTGTTCAAGAAGGTATAAAATTTACAACTAATATTGTTATGAAATTGAAATTCAGCAATGATTTTAAATAATGCTGTAAATTTTCTAAATTGGAATGCTCGCTCTTTAAAAGCGAACGAGGATGAATTTTTCAATTTTTTAACAGTCCACGATGTGCATATTGCAGTAATGACTGAAACGCTTTTAAAGCCAAATATTAAGCTAAAAAAGAACCCAAATTTTATAGTTCATAGGTTTGATAGAATTGATGTTGCCGGTGGTGAAGTTGCAATAGTTATCCACCGTCGAATAAAACATCGTGTTTTACCCCATCTTGAAACCAAAGTTATCGAGAGTTTGGGAATTGAAATTGAAACAAGTATTGGCATTTTATTTATAGCCGCAGTGTATTTGCCTTTTCAATGCACTGGTGAGCGAAAAAAATATTTCAAGGGAGATTTGCAAAAACTCACAAGAAATAAATCTAAATTTTTAATCATCGGTGATTTTAATGCGAAACATCGATCTTGGAATAATGCTCAAAGCAATTCCAATGGAAAAATATTGTTCAATGATTGCTCGGCTGGATTTTATTCAGTTTTATTTCCAAATGGTCCTTCATGTTATTCTTCTATTAGGAATCCATCTACAATTGATTTGGTACTAACAAATCAAAGCCATTCATGCAGTGATTTATTAACTCATGCTGACTTTGATTCTGATCATCTTCCCATAACATTTTCTATTTCCCATGAAACTATTTTAAATCCCACTAGATCTGTGTTAAATTATCACAAGACTAATTGGGATAGATATCGTTCTACGATCGAGGAAAATTTGAATGATGATATTATTTTACAAAATAGTGCTGACATTGACAGAGCATTAGAAAATTTTAGCAGTTTAATACTCAATGCCCGGAATTTATCAGTTCCTAAGGCTCGAGTGAAATTTAATGCACCAATTATTGACAGTGAACTTCAACTTTTTATACGTTTGAAGAACATACGGAGACGTCAATACCAAAGATATCGTGATCCTGCTTTGAAAATTATTTCTCAAGAATTACAAAAGGAAATCAAACATAGATTCACTCTCTTGCGAAATGAGAATTTCATGAGAGAAGTTGAACAACTAAAACCTTATTCAAAACCTTTCTGGAAGCTTTCGAAGGTTCTTAAGAAACACTCGAAGCCCATTCCAGTCCTTAAAGATGGTGATTGCATTTTTCTAACGAATGAACAAAAATCTCAAAAACTTGCTCAGCAGTTTGAGAGTGTTCATAACTCTAATTTGTACGTAGTAGGTCCTATTGAAAATGAAGTAAACCAAAAGTATGTTCAGATCACCACCCAAGAATTTCTTTCCGAAGAGGTATTGGAGACAAACTTGAATGAGGTGCGAACCATTCTCAAAAAATTCAAAAACATGAAAGCACCAGGAGATGATGGGATTTTCTATATCCTCATCAAAAGACTTCCCGAAAACTCTTTAAATTTCTTGGTAAAAATTTTTAACAGATGCTTTGAACTTGCACATTTTCCTACGAAATGGAAAAATGCCAAAGTCACTCCAATTTTAAAACCCGGTCGATAACTTGATGCCTCAGCTGGATTCTTTAGCTGAGGCATCAAGTTATCGACCAATTAGTTTACTTTCCTCTATTGGCAAACTTTTTGAAAGAATAATTCTTAATAGAATGATAACACATATTAATGAGAACTCAATTTTTGCAAATGAGCAGTTTGGTTTTCGCCATGGGCATTCCACTACTCATCAGTTACTTAGAGTAACAAATATGATTCGAACTAATAAATCTGAAGGCTATTCGACTGGAGCTGCTCTTCTAGATATAGAAAAGGCATTCGACAGTGTTTGGCATACAGGTTTAATAGCTAAAATGTCAAATTTTAGTTTTCCGCTTCACCTCACAAAAATGATACAAAGTTATTTAACTGACCGCACTCTCCAGGTTAAATATCTAAATGGTAAATCTAATAGATTGCCTGTTAGAGCTGGTGTGCCCCAGGGGAGTATCTTGAGCCCAATCTTATATAACATTTTTACTTCTGATCTTCCTGATTTACCACCAGGTTGTGAGAAATCTCTGTTTTGTGACGATACAAGTATTTCCGCAAAAGGAAAAAGCCTTCGTGTTATATGCAGTCGGCTGAAAAAAAGTTTAGATATATTTTCTTCATACTTACAAAAATGGAAGATTTCCCCTAATGCTTCAAAAACACAGTAAATTATTTTTCCTCATAAGCCAAGAGTTTCATTTCTCAAACCCACCCATAACCACGTTATTAAGATGAACGGTGTGGTCTTAAATTGGTCTGATCAAGTTAAATACTTAGGGCTTATTTATGATAAGAATCTTACTTTCAAGGAGCACATTGAAAATATCCAGTCAAAGTGCAATAAGTATATCAAATGTTCATATCCTCTTATCAACAGGAATTCTAGACTTTGTCTCAAGAATAAACTGTTAATTTACAAACAAATATTTAGACCAGCAATGTTATATGCAGTTCCCATCTGGACAAGTTGTTGTGCAACCAGGAAGAAGACACTTCAAAGGATTCAGAATAAACTATTGAAAATGATTTTGATGCGTCCTCCTGGTTTAGCACGAACGAGCTACATAGGCTCACTAATGTAGAAACATTAGAAAATATGTCAAGCCAAATTATCAACAAATTCCGACAAAAATCGTTGCAATCCTCAATTGCAACGATTAGCTCACTTTATAGTCAGTAAGATAGTTTTAAGTTTATTTTAAGTTTCGTTTTATTCCTTTTTTTTTCTTGACAAGTAGGTTTAATAATTTTCCTACAATCACATTATCTTAACTGCGAAAGCTAATAACATTCAATAATACTAAAAAGCGTACAAATATATATAATAGTGTTGAAATGTCACCATTTGTGGCAGAACACACAATACTAATTCTGAATAGATATTTTCTGAATAGATATTTTAGTACATAAATAAATCATTACAAACTCCCCCCTATTAAAAAAAAAACTTATCACACTTAAATGAAGAGGTATTTGCGAAAGCAATTAGACGAGAACACGAGGCGAGCAGAATTCGTCACCCGAGCGCTGATCAACTTGTTGCCATACTTTCGTGGGCGTGTGACGCCACCATGCCTAGGAACCGCCAGCCTAGGCATGGAAGGCCACCAGTCTACTGGTGGACCGACGCGATAGCGGACCTCCGCAGAGCGTGTCTTCAAGCCAGAAGAAAGATTTATCGTGCGCGAACCGACGAAGGAAGGGAAGATCGTCGAGTGGCATTCAGCTCCACAAGAACGGCGCTTAAGAGATCAATAAAAGCTAGTAAACGTGCGTGCTTCGAAAGACTGTGCGCTAGTGCCAACACTAACCCGTGGGGTAACGCCTATAGGATGGTGATGGCCAAGACCAAGGGTGCGATGGCGCCCGCAGAAAAATCACCAGCGATGCTTGAACGGATCATAGAGGGACTCTTTCCACGCCACGAGCCAAATCCTTGACCTCCGGCTAGCGGGTCACTTCACCGACGTTCCAGTATTTCAAACTCAGACCAGAGGTGGTCGGCTCTGGCTGTGAAGAAGCCCATCAAAGAGGCCCCCGGACTATTTCGGGAAGTCATGCAGAAGTGCCTGGATGACTGTACATTCCCAGAGAGATGGAAGCGACAGAAGCTGGTCTTATTGCCGAAGACAGGGAAACCACCTGGTGACCCGTCGGCATACAGACCGATATGTCTGCTCGATACGGCGGGTAAGGTGCTCGAGAAGGTTATTCTCAATAGACTGGTTAGGTACACCGAAAGTGCAAACGGTCTGTCGAGTAACCAGTTCGGCTTCCGAAAAGGCAAGTCTACGGTGGATGCTATTCTGTCCGTCACCAAAACAGCAGAGGTAGCACTCCAGCGTAAAAGATGGGGCATTCGCTATTGTGCAATCGTCACGTTGGATGTGAAAAATGCGTTCAATAGTGTTAGCTGAGATTCCATAGCCTACTCGCTTCGGTAACTAGACATTCCGGTGTCTTTGTACAAGATTCTGGAATTTTTTTCAAGAATCGTGTGCTAGTTTACAGCACAGACGAGGGTCAAAAATGTGTCCCAATTACCGCAGGGGTTCCACAAGGTTCCATCCTGGGCCCGGTACTGTGGAATGTCATGTACGATGAAGTGCTGAAACTACAACTTCCCCAAGGGGTTGTGATCGTTGGATTTGCGGACGACATCACACTTGAGGTCTACGGCGAGTCGATCGAGGAGGTTGCGTTGACGGCTTCGCACTCCATAAGCGTCTTCGAGGACTGGATGCACTCCAAAAAACTGGAGCTGGCGCATCATAAGACGGAGATTTCAGTTGTTAATAACCGCAAGTCGAAGCAACAGGCGTTGATCAGTGTCGGGCATTGCACCATCGCCTCTAAGCGCTCCCTGAAGCTGCTGGGGGTGATGATCGACGACAAGCTCGCCTACGGGAGCCATGTCGAATATGCCTGTAAGAAGGCTTCAATGGCTATTGCAGCATTATCTCGCATGATGTCCAACAGCTCAGCAGTGTACGGCAGCAAGCGGGAACTTCTAGCTAGCGTGACTTCGTTCATACTGAGATTCGGTGGGCCAGTGTGGTCCAAAGCACTAGGTACTAGTAAACATCGGAGTAAGTTGGAAAGTACCTACAGGCTCATGTGCCTGAGGGTTGCGAGCGCGTATCGAACTGTGTCATACGACGCAATCTGTGTCCTGTTTGGCATGATGCCTATTAGCATAGCCACTAAGGAGGACGTAGAATGCTTTGATCAACGTGACACAAGGGGCATACGAGGTACCAGAAGATCATTCTCGATGATCAGATGGCAGCAGGAGAGGTCCAATTCCGCGAAGGGTAGATGGACGCATCGACTTATTCCGGATGTATCCAGATGGGTCGGGAGGCGCCATGGAGAAGTGCACTTCCATCTGACACAGATCCTGTCAGGCCATGGTTGCTTCAGGCAGTATCTACACAGATTCGGGTATGCAGGTTCCCCCAACTGTCCCGAGTGCGTGGATGCGGAAGAGACTGCTGAGCATGTCTTCTTTGTGTGCCCTCGTTTTGCGCAGGCGCGGAGTGACATGATGGTAATTAGCGGGCCAGATACCACTCCGGACAACCTAGTTCAGAGGATGTGTAAAGACCCGAACATTTGGAGGGCGGAAATCAAAGAAATAGTTATCGGTTTCCGTTATACTCTACTAGAAAATTTTTTTGGAAATAAATATTGAAATTCAGTCCGCGCAAATATATATTTCGACTGTGACATACAGTCTTCCTCAGTGCTTATGTGGACTGGTAAAGAGCAAAGCGTAAATCCTGTTTTTTATTTGTAGTTGGTAAAAATGAAAATTTAGCACTCTTAATTGAGGTTAGGTAGGGATTTATGCGGTCGATTGTTTACCGTACCATGTCTGGGGTTTTTGGAAAGCAGATTGAATAGCACTGAGGGGTTATTACCTGCGTCTTTGTTGAGAAGCGTGCATGAGTGTTGTTTATAAATTTCTAAACTTTCAGCTACGTCTAATTTCCATAAATTATTCACGGGGCGGAGGAGGTGAATGTTATCCGAAGTTAGTGGATGTTCCTCGTTAAAAATATGTTCAGCCACTTTTGATTTGAAAAGGTGTGGTGGGGCATTTTTTGAAACTTTACTTTGATTTTGTCACTTCTGCGAAATGTTCTTTGAAACGTATCCCTAGGTTACGTTTAGTTTGTCCAATGTAAACCATGTCACAGTGACTGCATGCAATTTTATAAATTCCAGCTTTGTTCAGGGTATCAATAGGGTCTTTGGTAGACCCCAATTTTGTTTTAAATTGGGTATTTCTACTAGTGTAGACAATATCCATCTCAAATTTCCTAAATTTTGAACGAAGTGGGCGTGTCAAGTTAACGTCATATTCAACGGCTACCCTTTTCAGATTTTCTGTTATTGGGGTGAGTGTTGTAAAAGATTTCCGAATTTTAGCACGCTTCTTTTCATCAACAATGGCTTGAATGATACTTTCATTGTAGCCATTAAGTTTGGCAATTTCAAAAATATATTCCAGTTCCTTTTGCTTGGCTACTTTACTTAGAGGTAAAGTTTCCATGCGGTGGATCATATGATGGAAGGATGCCATTTTATGCTGGAAGGGATGGTTTGAAGTGTTAGGTATTACCCGTTTTGTATTTGTGGGTTTCCGATAAATTTCAAATTCCAAGTCCGTAGACTTTCTGACTACAACGACGTCCAAGAAAGGGAGTCTGTTGTTAAGTTCTTTTTCAATTGTGAAGCTTATATTTTTATGGGTATTATTAAGGGATATGAAAAAAGTTTCAAGATCCGCCCTTTTCAAAATACAAAAAATATCATCCACATACCTCCACCATCGAATCGGTAAGATGTTCCTCTTCTCTAATGTACTTTCTATATTTGCCATGAAGAGCTCACATAGAAAGGGAGAAAGAGGATTCCCCATTGGTGCCTCTTTAGTCTGTTTGTAAAATTTACCACGAAATGTGAAGTAGTTTTCTTTCATGCAAAGACGTGAAAGCTTCAACAAACTATCAACTTTCTTTTTCCAAGTATTATCAGAATATTGGGAAAGAAGCCAGTCCTCTAAAAGGTTTAAGGTTTCCTTCACTGGAACGCTAGGAAATGAGGCCGTAACATCAAATGAAACCATTATCTCCTCAGATTGGATGTTACCCAAGGATCTTAAATTTTCAACGAAATCTCCGGTGCTCTTTACTGATCGACTTGGAAATTTTTTGGGTATGACTTGGAGGGCTGTTTGTGCAGCCGCCTCTCAAATTGTTTCAAAGCAGCAAAACAGGCTACAGGTTGACCACCGACAAGCCAGTGTTAGCTAACCGCCAGTTTCCAGGTTAGTTAGCTAAGTTAGCAGAGAGACCTAAAGAATCAAGAGGGTGCACATAGCACAAAAGCCGCTCCCTGAAGCAATACCTAGCGGTGGTTCCGGGGAGTACTATGGGCTGGAGACTGGAAAGGTTTTTAGTGGGTCCGGTCACTGATTCAAACCAACCCCACACTCCCTGAGGTTGGTCACCTCAGGGGTTTGGTTGCAAATTCGATTGCTCTTTTCGAGCAAATGCGAGTTGAATTTCAGTAGAAAGCAACGCTAGGCAATCGTTCGTCCCTTTGCCCCGGCGAAAGCCAAATTGAGTATCTGAAAGTAAACCGTTTGTTTCGACCCATTTGTCTAACCGTAAGAGGATCATTTTCTCCATTAATTTCCGGAGGCAAGAGAGCATCGCAATCGGCCTATATGAATTGTGATCAGAGGCAGGTTTCCCGGGTTTCCGAATAGCAATGACTTTTACCTCCCTCCAGTCATGCGGAACAATATTTAGCTCAAGAAACTTGTTGAACAAGTCCAACAAGCGTCTTTTTGCAGAGTCGGGTAGATTCTTCAACAGGTTGAATTTTATTCTATCTAACCCTGGAGCCTTATTGTTGCACGACAGGAGAGCCATTGAAAATTCCAACATCGAAAATGGAGGCTCTTCCGTAGTTACTATAAACGCGTCGCGAAAGGTTTTCTGTTCCGGTACAGAGTCCGGACAGACCTTTTTGGCAAAATCAAGTATCCAGCGATCTGAATACTCCTCACTCTCATTCGAAACGTAACGGTTCCGCATGCGCCTGGCGGTATCCCAAAGAGTGCTCATCGCTGTTTCCCTCGACAACGCGTTTACGAACCGCCGCCAGTACCCGCGTTTTTTCGCCTTTACTAAGCTCTTCATCTGCCTGCCCAGTGCCTCGTACTTTCGTAGTAGGTTGACAGTGCCGTACTCCCGGTAGTCCTTATACGCCGCGGACCTTCGCGCGTACAGCTCAGAGCACTCTTTGTCCCACCATTTGTTGGGAGGGCGTTGTCTAATCGTTACCCCGGGTATCGGTTTCGTCTGAGCTTGCGTCGCGGCGTCGATTATCAAGCCAGCTAAGAACGTGTATTCTTCCTCCGCTATAATAGACTCATAACGCTTCCAATCAATATTACGTGTAAGGTCGTAGGAAATATTGATTGGGTTCGGGGGAGTTGAACCATTAGCAATTGATATAACGATTGGAAGATGATCACTACCGTGGGGGTCGTTGATTACTTTCCACTGGCAATCTAACGCTAGTGATGTCGAGCAGAGGGATAGGTCAAGCACGCTTTCACGTGCTGGAGGATTAGGTACACGTGTCGCTTCCCCAGTATTCAAAAGTGTCATATTGAAGTCGTCGATCAAGTTACAAATTAAAGAAGATCGGTTGTCGTCGTACAGCGACCCCCATAGCGAACAGTGAGAATTAAAATCTCCCAATATCAAAAAAGGTGCGGGAAGCAATTCTGCTATATCAAGGAGTTGCTTCTGTTCAATCCGCGCGGATGGGGGAATATATAACGAAACAAGGCAAAGGTCTTTTCCATTCATATTCGTTTGAATGGCAACAACTTCAATATTCGAGATCGAGGGGAGGTCGATTCTGAAAAAAGAATAGCACTTTTTGATCCCTAAAAGTACCCCTCCACCGTGTGAGTCTCGATCTCGATGAATGATGTTAAAATTGTGGAAATTAAGTTGGTCATTTGAATTGAGAAAAGTTTCACAAAGCGCGAACGCATCACAATTGTATGTGTTTATCAAATGTGAAAATAAATCAAATTTGGGGATGATACTTCTGCAGTTCCACTGTAACACAGTGACAAAATTCCTAACCTCTTTCGACGTATTAGTCATCGAAAGATACGATAGGTGAAATGAGGGGCCAAGTTGCTGTGAGTTGCTTCAAAAAGGTTTTCACTGTAGGGAGAAGGGCAAGAAGAATGTTTTGAAGGGGATCTGGTATGTTGAATGTTTTAAATATCCAGTCCACGATATCAGAGAATTTCATGAACCCTGTCTCTTTTATGTCTTCTGATCGAGAAATGGGTGCACGAGGGGTTTTTTGTGCCCCAGGGAGCGGTGGGTACTCCTGGTTTGATTTGAAATTAAAACCGGGGGGTACTTGCTTCGGTTTTTCTTCACCGCTTCCTTTTTGTGTTGTCTTATTGGTCATTCCGCTAGGGGTTATCTTACGACCTTTACGAGAAAGATTAGGAGAGTTGAGCATTCTCCTCTTCCTAGATCCCTCTGGCAAGGCATAAGAACACCCTTCGACGGGATCGTCAGATGTACCCTCATCGGTTGGCAAAAAGGAAAAGATGTTTCCTGTCGAGGGTGGCTCAGCCCTCTTAAGTATTTCTGCAAAAGAGCGCTTTGATCGTTCCTTAAGGGAACGCTTAATTTTTTCCTCGCGCTGTTTGTACGCGGGACATGCCGGAAGGTCATGCCGAGTTCCCTCGCAATAAAGACACTTTTCAGTATCCCCACTGCAAGCGTTCTCAGCATGATTGCCTCCGCACTTGCTACAGCGTGCCTTGTTGCAGCAGTAGGTGGCTGTGTGACCTAACTGCTTACAGTTTTGGCAATGCATGACCCGCGGTACGAACAGGCGTACAGGTAGACGAACCCTGTCCAAGCGGACGTAGTTCGGGAGCGCGGATCCGGCGAATGTTACTCGGAAGGAATCCGAAGGGAGGAATTTCTTCTTCCCTTCTTCAATGGATACTGAATGCATTTGCTTGCAATCCAGTATCTTTACACTTTGCATCAAGGGGTTTTTAAAACAGCCAACTCCATGACGCAAAATGTCATCGACAGTGAGATTCCCCTCGGTAACCACACCGTCGATTTCTACATCCTTGGCAGGGATGTACACGCGATACTCTCTCGTGAAGAGTTCGTAGCCAGCAATTTCGTTTGCTTGCTTCAAGCTACTCACGACAACTCGCAGTTTGTTCGGCCTCACCTTCGTAATCTCGGTTACGGCCGAAAAATGTTTTGCCAGGTCCTTGCCAATTTGAATAATATTCAATGGCTTCTTTATGGACCGGAAATAAACAACGTAGGGACCGCCAGTGGCATCTGGGTAAGCTTTTACCCGTACTTCCGGTACTCTTGGTACAGGACTTGGCAAAGGGGAGGGCACAGGGGAAGGTAGGGGTGAGCTGATGGGAGAAATTTCAATTTCTTCCCCGTTTGTTTCCACTTCCAGGAAAAGTTGCACCTGCATGTCGTCCATTTTGCGGGAGCGTTACGCTCTACCGCACACAAACGATAAATATTCGAATATGGGGGGGGATCAAGTAGTTGATATTAAAGTTTAAAAACAATTTTTCAATCTACAATGGATCAAATAAAAAAAGACAGTAATACTAATACTAATAACAATATTAATAATAATTGTAATAATAATTATAGTAATAATAATAATAATAACAATAATAATATCAATAATAATATTAATAATAATATTATAACATAGTAATAATATTGATAATAATAGTAAAAATTCTAAAGGTAATACTTCACCGAACGTCTAAGTCACGGCTGATAGAAGGATTAATCGAGCGTCTCCGCAGAACAAACAATGACGATCCAGCTTCGTGTTGTGACACAGTGGCCGTGTCCTACACGCGACCTTGTAGATGCCACTTGTAGTTGACTTCCACTCGCTCGATCGTATGGTGGTCCGTGCTGCTAGCGGGGTAACAGCGGTGCGGGAGAATTATTCTTGCTGATATATCAGCTGCGTATCGAATCACTGGCGGGGTAGCCTGCCCCTACCAGTGTGCAGATGTTTCTGCCGATATATAACAGGCTATTGTTATCGCGCAGCACAAGAACTAATCGACAAAAAAAAAAAAAACACCCGTACGATAACTCGTGTATTGTTTTTTTGCGAACTCAAACGGAGATAAACAATTTGCGTCTAATCGAGACGAAAGCAAAACAACGAATGACATTACCATTCTATCAATATATAAATATATATACGGCAACCTCGATATACCGTAACGTTCATAAATATCTTAAAATTGAAGTTTTTAGTAAGTTTTGAAACCAACAAGTACAGGTCGGACTCGATTATCCGGATTATCGAAAAAATTTTCATTCCGGATAATCGAGTTTCCCGGATAATCGAATCACACGAAAAATAATGAAATTTTGCGATTAACGAGCATAAAATAAATATTTCAATTCTTTGTTTACTTGTATGACGCAGTAGCGTAACCAGAAGTTATTTCTGAGGCAAGAAGGGGTAAAACCAACAAGTACAGGTCGGACTCGATTATCCGGATTATCGAAAAATTTTTCATTCCGGATAATCGAGTTTCCCGGATAATCGAATCACACGAAAAATAATGAAATTTTGCGATTAACGAGCATAAAATAAATATTTCAATTCTTTGTTTACTTGTATGACGCAGTAGCGTAACCAGAAGTTATTTCTGAGGCAAGAAGGGGTAAAATCTTGAAAAGCAAAAAAAAATCGGACATTGATTATTTTCACTTAATTCGAACATTTCCCAAACATGCCGGAAGGACTTAACCCGTAAAGACCTGGGACGGAACTTGTTTTTTGAAAATGCTTGTTTTCAGCACTTGAACGGCCGATTTGGGAGCTCTTCAATTTTCAAGCTCTATATTTTTAGAGTAACGTCTTCTGAATCCAAAGATGGTGAAAGATTTTTTCTAGCATGCACAGATTTAGAGAAAATCAAGTTTTCATTAGAACTCGTACTTTAGTGAATTCAAACTCGTTCATCTCTAAATCTGTGCATGGTAGAATAAATCTTTCAGCATCGTTGAATTCAGAAGAAGTTACTCTAAAAATATAGAGCTTGAAAATTGAAGAATCAAGTTGAAACCTACTGTGAGAGACTGAGAAAATCAGGTTTCCGTGAAAATACGTGCTTTGGTAAATTTAAACTCGTTTTTCTCAAAATATTTGCATGCCAAAATAAATATTTCATCGCGTAGTGATTCAGGAGACCTTACCGCAAAAATGTAGAGCTTGAAATTTGAAGAACGATTTTCTTATTTGATTTTTTATGAAAATACGTAGTTTTGTGATTTTGTACTGAAATAATTAGGAAACTCCGAAATTCACTCTTACATACCATATTTCATCCACCTGACATGATTTGATACATGGAGCAATTGATACGTATGAAAATTCCCACTGTTTACTCAATCTGTTTGAAAAATTAGAAAAAAAAACACAGACATATTTGCGTCTCACGAGAACGGGGAGAGGTCCAGAGGGGTGGCATCTTAACCAAAACTTAGAACAACTGTTCTTCTTGAATAAAATACCAAGTTTTCCCAAATCGGCCGTTCCAGTGATGAGAACGAGCATTTTCAAACAACAAGTTCCGTCCCGGGTCTTCACGGGTTAAATGGTAACAAATATGCCAGACAAGCTTCGTAGCCGCAAGGTAACAGAGTCCGCTTTGACAAGCGAATGGTGATAGGTTCGAATCTTAGTAGAACCAAACCATTCGTTCGCAAAAAGGACTTTAAGTATGGGTTTATTCTCAGGCTCTTCCACACAAAATCTTCTCTCCAGATTTAATAACCTCTCGTCTAAAGCTTCGATAATATCATAGACTATAGCACGTCTACGCTTAGAGTGAAAGCTTGCAGGAGGATATGATAGAATCGATAAGGAAGAAAGTAGGTTACTAAATCTGAATGAGAAGACAAACAGGACAATAACTTCCCTCCAGACTTAATAACCACTGATCTAAAGCTTCGATAATATCATAGACTATAGCACGTTATATGCTTTTAGAGTGATAGCCTGCAGGACGATATGATAAGGTCGATAAGGAAGGTAGTAGGTTACTAAGTCTGAAGGAGAAGACAAAAAGCACTATAACACGGAGCAGGTTACTTCTCAATAAGTAGCACTGCAAAATGGTAAAAAAAAAACAGAAATGTGCAAACAGCAAAAACGTCCGGACAATGCCACAATAGATCGAACAACTACTGGTCGCAGTGGGGTCCACAAAAAAAATGCCAGACAAAATTTCGAAATAAAAATTGAAACGGATAATCGAGTCTGAAATTCCAAATAATCGAATTCCGGATAATCGAGATCCGGATAAACGAGTCTCCGGATAATCGAGTCCGACCTGTACCGTGGAACGGGGTAAAATTGACTTTTTTCTCAATGTTTTGTCTACGAAAATTGTCTGTTTGTATATGAAAGTTGTCTTAAAGGAGCATAAGACAGGTTTATATATACTGCTAGGTGAAGGGAAATAAGGTTTTGCGCACCTTTGAGTAACCATCACAATTTAAGTGGACAAGCGCGATGTTTTAGCTCATCTGTGGTTTAATAGTTAAACCGAAAAATAATCAAAATCATGTAATTTCCAGACTTTATCACGATGGTTGTCGAAGCCAGAAGCCAAAATTAAATTAAAATCCTATTAACAAATTTCCCATCGCTCTAGAGGTGGAAAGGAAATGCAGATGTTGTGTTTCCTGCTAGTATAGTATATTCGGGTCAACTTAGTTAGGGGCCATCCAAATACCACGTGGACAGATTTTCAACGATTTTGACCCCCCCCCTCCCCCTCCGTGGACAACTGCCCATATAAATTGTAAAAAAAATGTATGAACTGTGGACATTAGCCAACCCCTCCCCCCCCAAAGCTGTCCACGTGGTATGTGGATGGCCTCTTAGACAAACTAATGATAATGATGTCAGAACAAGGATTCAAAAAATATTTGTATTGTATAATCTTGCGTTGCGTTAGTGTAGTCATGTTTTATCGGGCAATAATTTTGAAATAAATTCATCGTTGTGATATCTATCGGTACATGGTAAAGAAGTAGTTGCTCAAATGCGATATACTTTGTATTCTGTGTACAAATAGCCTAATACTGGAAACGACCCGATGAAGCTTTTCATTCAATTAAATGGTCTGTTTTAACAACTTTACGTTTTACGCGTATACCCACTCTTGCTATGTGGATGACATAGGGAGGATGTGTAATTGCTTGGTTTCATATAGGGCTCATAATCGTTATTCGAGTCCTTATAAACACGGACGTCTTGGAATTATTGACTATGTGTTCAAAACAAACAAATTGAGGAATAATTAAGTAATGTTTTGTACTTTTTCAGATTAGATCGACTGAATATCAGATTGTTCATTTTTGTGACTACCCTGAGCCAAACGTGTATTACATTCGATCCAAAGAGACCGTGTGAAGCGCAGTTGTGTGATAGAGTGAGAAAACTTGTTGATTAAATTTTAATTAAATGCAGGCAGACAGGTGCACTTCAATCTGGTGCACATCGTAATACGGTGCACTGTTACGCTCGGCTCAGCATAGAAGTATAGATTTGGTGAACCACTAAGTTCATTCGTAACGTTAAATTCCCGATCATGATTGTCAAACAACAACAGATCCTTTCCAGTTATAGTTATTTACATGTCATTATTTTGTTTCGATGAAAGTGAAAGGTACAAATTAATTAACGTTGGTAGAAGTTTTCAAAATATAAATATCATGGCTTTATTAACTGTGCTCGTTAAAAACACATAACAATGAATAAATTATTGTATATGCTATAGCTTTTGATTGCGAAAAAAACAACAAGTCCTTGTTTTCGCATACTTTAGAGTGAGGCGTCGTTATATTATAACAAAAAAATAGCACAAAGCTAAAATCAATTTTTTTTGTTCCATACGGGGCCCCAAAAATTCTGAATTTCTCGATGTTACCTCTGCTTGGCGGATTACATTCCAAATTTGTATGGAAAGACCTCTGCGAAATGTTGTCGTATCCCACTTACGCCTCAAATATTTTTCTGTATTTGTTTACTTAATTCAGTTGAGTATTTAAACTCGATACAACAGGTTACTTCCGACGAAAATATGCCTGTCGCCGGCACTACTCATACATGTTTGAAATGTAATGCACCAAGTGGAGACAAAGTCAATTGACTTAGAATCTATTGCGGATAGGTTGGAGCCCCAAATGGAACCAAATATACTTGGTTTTTGAATTTTGAAAAAGTCTTCTGACTCTGACTGTGACAAAAGCACACTTCACGCGTAACTTTTCGAAACTTTTTTTTTTCAAAACTATCATTAAAAGACTCTCTTTGTTTTTTCTTCTCGTTGATCAATAACTAAATTATTTTAACATTTGTCATGATACTCTCTGCATAGCAAGCTAGGCAGTATTATAATCTCTCAATTTGTGGTAAGAAATTGATGAAAACTTTTGAAATAACGCTATAATTAGAGAAACAGAACCTCCCAGCTGGTCTCGAGGTAAGATGCTGTGCAATTCCACAAAAACAAGCAACCAATCTAATTGACCATTTTTTATTTGGTGGAAATGTTGCATAGATGTTTCTATGGGCATAGGTTTGTTTGATCGGTGTGACGTCTTTGGCAAAATTGTAGACAATAATTCTGGCTTACCGAAAAAGTACACACTCTATTTTTTTTATTTAAAAAAAAAGTTAATATAAAACTCTATCTCTATTGGTGACGGTTTGTTTGATTGGCACAGTGTCTTCGGCAAAGGCGTCATTCATAAATTATGTAAGGACTTTTTTCGAAATTTTCGACCCCCCCACCCCTCCCCCCATTATATGGCTTAGTAAGATTTTGTATTACCCCCCTACCCCCCACGAATCTAACGTAAGATTTTTTCTTCAAGGAAAAAAATATTTTCGAAGATGAAACATTCGGTTTACATATAGCGTATTCGTAGAGGATAAAAACAAAACAAGTTGATTCAGGTAATATCATGTTTAAGTAAATAAAATGAAAAATCAATTAGAAATGAAGTAAAGTACAAAACCGTTCAGCGACGGTGAATTTACTGCTTTGTCAATCATTCAGCGACGGTGAATTTACTGCTTTGTCAAGGTTCAGCTGTTAGAATCATAGCGAGAAATAATTTGCCTAATTTATTTTTTTTTAGTTTTGTTAATTTTTTTGTTTTTCTAAATTTTCCCATTTTACGTAAGATTATCTTGAGTCCCCCTCTCCCTATTCGTAAGCATTCGTAAGAAATTTTGATACCCCCCTATCCCCCTAAACCGTTACGTAATTTGTGAATGACCCCAAAGTAATAAATAATAAACTCTTTTTCCAAAACAAATACCCTGCAACACACCCTTTTCAGAAAATTATAACTTTTTGTTTTTTTTTTTATTTCGAAATGATCGGACAGTCATTAATGTTTTTATTTTCTTTTGTAGTTTTCCTAAATAAAAAGATTTTTAAAAATGAGCTTTTTTTTGATAATAAATTTTTAACTTTATTTGAACTTTTTCTTTGGAAAAAAAATTCTTTTAAGTGTATATTTTTCGGAAAGGCAAAATTATTATCTACAACTTTGCATGACACGATACACCGTTCAAACAAATCGTTTTGGCTTTGAAGATATTTTTAATCATGAATACCTTCTTAACATAGCTTTTTTAAATAGCTTCTTAAAAGTGAGTCGTACTTTAAAAAAATAGAATTAATAGCACAGAATAGCATTTTGCGCCCATAGAAACGTCTATGTAAAGTTTCAGCCGAATCAAGAATGGCAAAAATAAAATATTAGAACTGGGACATTTTTTTTTGGAACTGCTCTGCTAGTTTAAGGGGTAATATCCACCAAATGCTCAAAAACAAGGCTTTATTTATGATTTTTTAAAGGACATGTGAGCTGTAAAGTATATAAATAATATATCATTGGATTAAGGGGTTAGATACCTTTTTGGTCGAGAAAAATGAGGGAAGTTTGAATTTATTTTCAAGTGCATAGCACCATTTTTTTGCATCAAAGTGGTATTTACAGTTTATTAACAACGAAAAGTTACGTTTGATTTTGAGATATACCAATTATTACTGGAGTAATGGCCGTTTCCTCGGAAACGCTTTTTCTGCAGAAGCTTGCGCTGATCCTGATAGAGGCTCAGCGGGTCATCTGCAATCAAAAAACTCATATTATTTCATTAGTTTAAAAGTGTGCCATGTCCTTGAACGATCGCTTTCATGAGTATTTTGTATTCAGTGCAAATGGGAACGTTTTTCCCAAAAAATGCATGTTTTGAGCGCTAAAATTGCATTAATTTTTTTTGCGGCAAAATGTAGCGGTATTTATCAAATAGCGATAGTTAAAGGACCGGCGAATTTTATAACGAAAATTAAAAAAAAAAAGATGAAGGAAAGCGGTTCAGTAGTTTTCCCGCAATCAGGATCACAGCAAAGTCTTTTTTGCGAAACACCATTCCGAGATAAACGCGTATAAAGTTTCAAGTTTAGCTTATGCGGCCGTGGCGAGGCGCGCTGCAAATCGCTATAACTTTCTCCTTATTGCTCAGATCTTGATAAAAATTTGTGAGAATATTTTCAAGATGTTGTAGGGTAGGGAACGGCTTGAGCACTGGCGCCTATTTTAATCAGTCGAAGAAAACAGGCCTCAAACTCCTGCATTTTGATCAATATCGACAATTTCAATGATCGAAACGAAAACTTTGATTGTCTAGCTGTCTTACGAATATAAGAAATACCGTTAATCACAAAGAAATCCGTGAACAATTGCAATTGAAACAAATCGACCTATATTGCAGCCATTCAGAAGCCACTTCGGGTGCTGAAAAAAAAACGCCTGCAAAACAAATGGAAACTGCTTAAAATAGGTTCGGGGTGATTGGAATAGTGTCCTTCGATTGGTAACTTTGATTGATGATTGTTAAAGTTTGCTAACTTAGTTTTACAATCTGAAAACAAGTTCTGACAGAGAAAACAATAGAGAACAGATTGATATACTACTGTTTGAGTTTCACCCAACACATTTCGAGTATTTCATCTGAATACACAGGCGGTTCCTCGAAACGAAATGCGCAATGTCACCCCAGGTTCCACTGGTATGGAGCTTGCGACTGGACTATGAAATCCGTTTCGGTTGACAGCACCATAAAAAAAGACCTTTCGAGCCAGATCAAACAGCCCAGAGTTACCCTCCGTCGTCAAGGAACACCTTCGGACTAAATACCCAAGCCATGTGATTCGTTATACGGATGAATCAAAATTGGACGACCGGGTAGGAATCGGAATTTGTGATAATAACATATACTACTTCTACCAGATACCAAAAATGTGCTTAGTCTTCTCAGTTGAAACTGCGGCCCTATTTATCGCTACAACCTCCAACAACTCTGTACCCACAGTTGTGGTTACAGACTCGGCTAGCTGCATCAGTGCTCTGCAATCCCCATCTCCAAAACATCCATGGATCCAAGCAATTGGGAATTATATAACATACAACGTAACGCAAATGTGGGTGCCCGGACATGCCGGTGTAGAAGTAAATGAGACGGCTGATAAACTTGCTACTCTAGGTCGACGAGCACCACTGTACACCAGGGATGTTCCAGCACAAGACGCAAAGGTATGGGTAAACAATATTACAGTAGAGGCATGGGCAAGATCCTGGTTCCAAGAAAGAGACTTGTTCGCGGGAAAATTTAAAAGAGATGTCACAAAATGGAAGGACCGGCAAAGCTGGATTGAAAGGCGAAACCTGCCCAGACTGAGAACTGGACAAAACCGTTTTGATTACGCTATGGACTCTGGGGAATGCCGGGTTCATTGTGACGTCTGCAGAGTACATGCATCTGTTGAGCATGTAATATGTTTTTGTCCCAAATACCAAATACAACGACAAATGTTCAACATTGATCCCAACATCTCCAGTGAACTACAAAACGACTCTTCTAGCGAGACAGCCTTGCTTCATTTTTTAAAGAACTCTGATCTGGTTGACATGGTTGACATGGTGACATGGTTCTAAGAAAAGCGTGTTTAATGTTTCAAAATGCTATAAATCTTAAGAATCGCAATAATAAAGCCCCTAATATTTTTTTACCCTCAGTCAGCTATCCCTGTGCCGTAAAGCTGTCCTTCCAGGGCCTTATTTTCCTCTTCATCCTTTTTTTTTCTGATGTAAGGCTGCGCCTATCCTCTTTCGCGATATCGGACATGCAATGCTCAGCGACTTTGACGCGGTTGGCGTCCGATCCTACGCAAAACTCGTACATGTTCAGTCCAACAGTTAACCCAAGAGCATCGTAAACAGCAAACAGACCCGACAAGCCTTCGTTAAAGGTATTAACGGCTACATCAGCCGCAATATCAACTATAGTCTTACCGCTAGAAATCGTTTTTGGAGCAATTGACCCTTAATTCAGAAAGAGCAGCAAATACAGTGACAAAAAAATATGAAACAGTAGCCGAAATCCCTATCAACACCGCGATCACGGTTTAAATCAGAAGTTTGTAGTTTCTTCGCCGAGGTACCAACGAATTCCGAATCGCCTTCGAATTATTCTTATTCGTTCAGAACCTTTGAGAGGCTATAGTGTAAAGATACGGGTCGGGTTCAAGTTTGGTGAAATAAAAATCGGGTTCGGGTTTAACAAATATTAAACACCATCTCTACTGCAGAGCGCTGCCAGAGATCAGCTTCAATACTTTGCATCGGTATTCGTGCTAAACTGCTATTTGTGCGTTACTGCGGAAACTTTGTATTTGGAAACAAAACTTTTGCTCAACTTTAATTGAACAAAATGAACAAATCCACTCATATTATAAAAACCACTGATGATCAAAAATTCAAATATTCTAAGTTTTAATTAAATGATTTAATCCAAAATTATTATAATTGATAGTAATATTTTAATTAACATTAAAAAAAAAAACATTGGTAAAAAACTTTGGCAAAGAACCTTGATTTATTTGAAATATTTCGCAAATTGCGTTACACTAAATTGAGGTGCAAATCATATAGTATATACTGAAAGATTTTTCTTGATTTGCTGTTTTTCTGATGGAAATCAACTTTTTTTCTCTCTTTTTACATTACAGGAAACTAAAAAAAAAACAAGAAAAGTTATGTAAACAATTATACAAAAGGTACAATCTTCTGAATTTCCCGGAATGTCAAACAATACTCGGTATTCCTTCTTATAACCGGCTGTACGAACATGCAAGACATAGACCAACGAGCGAGTATTCGACAGAACACGACTTTGGTAACTGGTTTATGAGCAGCAATTACAGTTTTTTTGAGTGGCGCAACGACAGTTATAGATATTTGAATAACAATACCGTGGTTGGAAACGTGCATAATGGAACATATCTAGATGTAAGCGGCAATGGATTCGATCCCGTACTCCCTCCGTTCGAGATGTGGCAAACGATACTTATAGCGATATGCTTGGCGATTTGTATAATTCTTACCGTAGGTGGCAACATTTTGGTACTTCTGGCATTTATTGTTGATCGAAGTATACGACAACCTAGCAATTACTTTATTGCGTCCCTGGCAGCTACTGACATGCTGATAGGTTAGTAAAAACTCCAAAAAGTGTTTTTCAAATGTTTTCACAAATTTTAAACATTAGCTATGTTACGAAAGGACTATTCATATTGTAGTATTTTTCTCCATTCACAGGAACTGTATCAATGCCATTCTACACTGTGTATGTTCTAATGGGTTATTGGGACCTAGGTCCGTTGCTGTGCGATTTGTGGCTATCCGTGGATTACACTGTATGTTTGGTGTCACAATACACGGTTCTACTTATCACAATTGATCGTTTCTGTTCGGTGAAAATTGCTGCCAAATATCGGAGCTGGCGCACAAAAAATAAAGTAATTTGGATGGTGACAATTACTTGGATTATACCAGCTTTATTATTTTTTATTTCTATTTTTGGTTGGGAACATTTTGTGGGTTACCGTGATCTGCTTCCTGGAGAATGTGCTGTACAATTTTTGAAGGATCCTGTTTTCAACACTGCCTTAATTATCGGTTACTATTGGACTACGTTGGTAATACTGTTTGTTTTATACGGAGGAATTTACAAAACAGCATACGATATGCAGAAAAAGAGTGAAGCTAAACAGCGCAAAATGCAATCTATGGTGGCGTTGGGAAACGCGATGACTGGTTTAGCAGGTCAAACGGGAGGGATTGGAATCTCCAAAACTCAGAGTACTTTATTGAGCCAAGATAAACCACTACCAGTTACATCCACATCAAGCGAAATTATTCCTCCAGTACTTTCATTAGCTGCAAAACAACTCCAGAAAGAAGACATATTGTGCAGTAATAAATGTTCAGATCCTAAATCAACTAAAGAACAGTGTGATGAAAATAAGAAAGACGAAAAAGAAGGAGATAAAAGTGAGCGTTCAAGTAGTCCAGCATTCGATTCAGATGACGAAAGCTCGGCACATGCTAAACAACATCAAGATGACGCGATAATCACCAAAAAAAGAACCTCTTTGGCTGGTTTGCTGGTCGGAGCATCTGCAACGGTTTTGTCTAACAGATACAATGAGGCCATTTCGGAAAAGCTTGTGTCCGACGCTACTAAATCTAAAAGATCGCCAATTAGTCAAACGAAAATTGAAGGATTGCCAAAAATTATTGAGATGAGCCTGATCGATGCAGAAAATACATACGCGAAACCTCATGTTCCTCCTCTGAAGCCTACGCCAATACAATCTCCTATTTCTCCTGTAGACATTGAGCCATTAGTGATTGCTAAATCAGAGAGGGCGCCTGAGATTTATAATACTATTCTCACCCCTCCATATGGGTTTCAAGAAACGTCAAAGATCTCTGAAGGCTCACCGTCCAAATCTGATAGGCCACATAGCATTATAAGTCACGGAGAATCAACCTTTGATGCAGTAGTTGGAATGGACGGTGAAGATCTTCGATTTATGGACGAAAGCTCAGTTATTGTAGCTTCACCGCAGTATGAGAGTCCGCCATCAGCCTTTACTTTACAACCAAGGCCCACTGCCCACGGCGTAGGACAAAACATAGCCAATCCTTCTCTTTTGCAAAAAGCTCTCATTCGAGCAACTGCTCAATCGCAGCAACCTTCTCCTACCGTTCTATTGAGATCAGTGGACGTATTTCCGCTTTCACCAACTAGTCAGTTAGAACAAACAACATTAACTCATTCTACTCAAACATTGAACAGTTTCTGTACTACGGTCACTATAGGCTCACAAAATGCAGACAGGGTAGTAAACATTCTGAGTAATCCTACAATGAACAATTCTAATGCAGAGCACGCCTCGCAACAAACTGCTAAGTCTGAAACCACGAGTCCAAAGTTAAATGCACAATTCACTGATGCTCCAGCGGTAGTTTTCGAACCAAAGAACACCATTCCAGTTATTGGCTCAGAAATAAAACTGGCGCCTACCACCGAAACAACTAGTAACATTAGTTCAGCAATGGCTGTATCGTTACAGCAACCTAATGCACCTGACAGTAACGTTACTATACATACGCAAGCATCGTCCTCCACTAATAATACGCCAAGCGGTACAACGATCGCTCCTAATCCTTGTTTAGAAAGACACACTTCCAGTAAGCGGGATTTCATTCGTTCGATCGGTAAAAGACTGAAAGGAAACAAAAAAACCGATCATTTAGGAATGGGTCGACAAAAATCTAAATCAGAAAATCGAGCCCGTAAAGCATTTCGAACAATATCTTTTATTCTAGGAGCATTCGTTGCTTGCTGGACTCCATATCATGTGCTAGCGCTAGTAGTAGGATTTTGTTCGGACCCTCCATGCATCAACGAACACTTGTTCATGTTTTCTTACTTTTTATGCTATGCCAACAGTCCAATGAATCCATTTTGCTATGCTCTCGCTAATCAACAGTTCAAAAAAACCTTCACTAGAATTTTGCGTGGCGACTTGCACATGACATGAATGTATCAATCAATTATGTTTTCATGTGATGTAATTTTAAGTAAAAACAATAACCTTTTTTTTAAATTATATAATAGACAATAATAAAGATAATGAGAATGATAATTACCTATAAAAATAAATAAATCGTCAAACTCACGCTATAGAATTTTGATGATAGGAAAGTTAATACAGATTTCAAATTAAAACTAATGAAACCTTCAAATCAAGGTTGTTAATCGATAAGTTATCGTAAACGCCGATGACGATACCGTCTGTTATCGTTATCGACGATGACGCTAACGTCTTCAGACATTATCGTCATTGCCAAGGACGATAGCTACTGGACGGTATCGAATCGATAACGTTTGTTTATGAACAACCACTGCCATACTAATTTTCGCATCATCAGATATATCATTCAGATGGAATTGAATCATAAATCTGACAATGCCACATACCTTGCTATTCATATTCGTGCTTCAAAAAGCGTCTCACAATTTGAAAAAATTAAAACTGAGACATTCCTTATCATGATGAGAAACGAAACATAAACAAACGAGGAAAAGTTTTTTCCTGTTGCCTAGTGATGCTTCGTCTCCACCCCTCGAAGGGACAAAACGCTTCCTCACCCAGTGCCTACTTTTTGATCCAATTGCAACCACAGCAGACAAAACATACAAAAGACGTTAGCGAGCTGATAACGTTTGGTGACTATCGTCATCGCCGATGACGTAATGTTTGAAGACGCTATCGCCATCGTCAATAACGATATCAGACGTTATCGATATCGGCGATGACGATTATCGACGATAATTTATCGTATTAACAACCTTGCTTCAAATGTAAATAGTTTTTAGTATCGTCAAAAGGATAACGGTGACAATGATAGCTGTTTAAAGTTCGATGATATTCAATTATTGCATTTAAAGCATTTGCGAAAATAGACAAAAATGTCTAGCGCCTCCATATCACATAAGGTATTTTTAAACATGCATCACATCGTAGCGTAATGAAAAATTACCACATAAATATTTGTTTATGAAACAACATACAATGAGTTAAATTGTTCGACAATAACGGTGCTTACTTCCCTGATTGAGTGAAATAAGTACTGTGGAAAATAGAGTCGATCTGCATCATATGCATGCATAGTAATGTAGATCGAATACATAGGCTAACATTTTCTAAAACTAAACTTTCTTACTTGTTTGTAGATTTTCGCGTAGAACAGATAATGGACAAGGATTTCGTAGAAATACAGTTTCAACTCTTTTTCAAAGTGATTTTCCTGTAAACAGTAAAGTATTTGTTCAATTTGTAAGTATTTTTTCAATGCTTTCTCTGGTTGTCAAGGATATTCAGTCAAACATAAATTTGGTCGGCACAATAAAAAAGATAATAATATTGTACCATAACTTCAGTATCTCAAATTATAGTTCAGTAACTAGCATTATCGTTGTATATGATTAATAGTTTTTATATGTTTCGAAGAACGTTCCCAGACGATACAACCGAAAAGCTCAAACTGTATTCATGCAAATCTATGATGATACATATATGTATTTACGAAAGACAACTTACTTAATAGGAAGACCAATATGCATATTCGGTAGATAATTAAAGAAGCATATATTCTGGGTGTCCTATTTCTAGTTTTATTTGAAAATTTGTAACGACTGAGTAAAACATGCCGAGCTCATTACATGCTTTGTTTTTGCAAAAGAAATGTCATGAAACCGTTGTGCAAACTTCTTTTTAGAAATGAGCCCATAAAAAGAATTTCGCAAGGAATGTTTCGTGTATTGTTGGTAATATCTTTTTTTAATTCGTAATCATCCGTGATTACAATAAATTTTTTTTTTTTTGTTTATGAGTTTCTTGTGTGTGATTTTTAAAATTATAACTGAACTTAATTTTTAAGTAGAAAATTACCGATCGATAATGATTATAAAGACTCCATACGGGACATTATATGCATATACTACCCGATTTAGTCATATAGAAAGACAATATTCGATATTTGAGACACTAGGATACATAAATGGTATTACCTGATTTGTTAATTCCTCTAACCATGTGCAAAATTGACGGTAATTGAAAACATACTAAATATATCAAGATAAACACACAGATGAACACAAAAAATATAAACATACAGAAGAACACAAAAAAAAAATCACAAGAAGAGGCCTAGTACACCTAAGGTGTCAATTTTATTACTTCTTGGCAATCGCTTAGATATGGAAAAATATACCATATTTCATAAAAGCTTATCAGTAACAGTACCTTGACTTCTGGACCTCTAAAAACCACAATAAATGGTTTAAACCTCTGGATATTGTGAATGTGTTGCTGGGAAGTCAATTTGAAAACACATTTGTCTAATATATGCTCACTCCTGTATACCTATTATATACATTATTTAGATTGCTAAATATAGTGTTATTTTGGAAATATGCTTTTATTTTTGCTAGAAAATAAAACTGTTAGAGCATTTAAGATAATACCAATCAAATAAAAATATCATCTAACACTGTGGTGTTTTATTTCCAATTATATTATTTTTTCTTGCAATCGACAATATAATAAACTTTTTCAAATAATTCTTTTTTGCATCTGAGAAATAATGACACTGATTGATTTATTATACCAAAAACACAGTCTGTTGACTTTTATCTCATACTTGACTATTTTCTGCTTTTATATGTTACAGACCCCGTTCGATTTTGGCACGTTTCGTTTTTGGCACAGTACAATTTTGGCACATGTGCCAGAACAAACGTTTTTTTATTCATATTTTTTAGTTTTCTCATTTTTCTTTGACAAATTTAAGTTCAATAACCGCAAAATAAAGTTATCATGGTCCTTAATAGGCTACATGCGTAACCTGTCGTTTAAAAGCTTGTTAGGAAAGATGCTGTTGTTAAATCCCTCGCTTTTGTTTCCTATAAAGTCGGCATTGACTTACAGTTGAAAGATGCTGCCTTTGATGCTAATAACTGGCCGAAAGGGATCTATTTTCGGCAGTTCGAGAAACACAATTCGTCATCGAATTTTTGGAAACCAAAAGCAACGAAATTTCCCTGAACCGTAGTTTCGCAGCCTGTAACAAGTTCTCATCTGATTCTTCTGAACTAGTTGCTCAACCTCCGAGGGATCCTGGGAGCCAGCTAGCCCCCAGTCCAGTTAAGTCATTACAAATTTTTACTTATGCAGATTTCATACCCCATAGCACGTCTCGCCACCAGGCCCGTAGCTACCTAATGGGCCAGGGGGGGGGTCTTGCTCCCCCACGCGTTTTTATTGCCCCTAGCGAATTTTTTCTTATTCATTTAAATAAAGCAAATACTCTAACTATTCACATATTCTAGATTAGCTGTTGTATATTTAAGCTAAATGTACTTTTAAATTTAATTTAGAAGTAATACTTCTTTAACAAGAAAACGTCAGTGAAATTTCTGTGACCCACCACGCAAAACGGAGTAGCTACGACTCAGCTACTGTTTGCATAATTGACGAATGTCAAATATGTAATTGCAAATATGTCTCAAACGCCATTTTTTGTATAGAGGCATCAAATGATAATTTTCCACAAATATTATCCATTTAGAGATAAAAGGCTTGAAAAGCATATTCAAATAATTTCTAGGCGATGAAAAACTGACCTTAACGCCATAACAATTAGTTTTTATTATTATTTTTATTTAATTCCCTTTCAATTATGTTTATATACGGTTTACTGTTGCAAAATATTTAGGCATCATAATTCCTTTAAAATCTCTTTAAAATAATAATAAAAAAAATCAGAATTCCAGGCATCTTTTATGTGTTTTACACATAAATTACGTGTTAAACATAAAAATAAGGTTCAGATGTACGATAAATTGCTCACTCTTGGTTCCAGAGGTATCTTTAGAAAACACGAATCCCGGTTAAAAGAGCAAACTTGAGCAATGGCAATCGCTTCCAAAGTTTGAAGGATATTCCAAATAAGAGGAAAAAGTGAAATTCTAAGAGGTACTTTTGGGTACTTGTTTTGACAATCGATTTTAAATCAAAAATATCTTTTTTCTCCAAGCATAAAGAAGCCTTTACCTTCCACATGCATATGTCTCAATAGTATTATTTGCAATGTAGTAGTTACATACCTCTACCGTAGCTATTTTGGTTTTAACTTGAAAAGATATAGAGTATATTAAAAAAATAATTTGAAAACTAAGAAATTTTTTTCAAAATTACGTTTCACTTGAATAGTTCAAACCACCTTACAGTAGATTCGTTTCATAATCGTATAGGTGAACTTACGAGGTTAGTATTATCAATACAGTGTGTTTCTAACATGTATAAAATATATCAGCCTATAGATTTGGTATCACAAGAAACACGTTTTAATTTTTACAAGAAATCCACTTTTTAAATTTTTGTATATGGAACGTTGCACTGTGCGTCGCAGGGACAGTTCACAAAATCCTCACTGGCTGCTATGACTGACCTGCTATCTTGACACCGCGTGAACTATAACCAGCACGAACATGTTTGTCTGATGGCCCTTATTTATAATCAACTCAACGATAATGTTAATGTCTGGTATAGTTAGTTACAGTGTATTATTTGTTTTGACTTTTTTATGTTATCTGTATCGGACTTTTGTAATATCTCGTATATGTTGATAATCGCCTTCCAGTGTCTTCAAGGTGGTTTTTCCCAACCCATATATACTTACTGCGTAGGCGTACCCGGGGAGGGCAGGGGAGGGTGTTTCCCCCCCGGTTTTTGACATTGGTGCAGAATTTTGTTTTCTCTCCCTTCCCGGGCAGGAGAGCATAACAAAATCATAAGTCATCAATAACATACATAGCTATGAGGACTCTCGTGTTATTCGAAAGATTTTCACGTTTCAAACATGCATATGAAAATATCATAAAATTTGGTATCATATCTCGCTATGCCTTCAATAAGATATTTGAGTTAATATTGAAGTATCTCATCAAAAGTAAGTTTTTGAGTGAAAATTGTTTGTTATTGATTATTTATAATATATTCAGTTATGCATTCAGTGTTCAATAAATTGAAAATATCTGAATCGGTCATTTTCGTAATTTTTAATGCAAGTTATTGGTTTATTATTGAAAAATCAAGCTTTGTTATTCGTATACTCTTGGAGGAACAATATTTTGGTATTAGTTTTTGTTATTTACCTACTATGTAAATCCCATCAAAATCAAAATGAGGTGTATTTCCAATATCTGGTTGTGATATTATAATGATATTTTCTCCTGCTTTAGTTATAGCACAAAACGACCTCTTTAGCCCATAGAAACATCTGTGTAAATTATCAGCCAGATTTGAAATAATTGTTTGAAATGCTTACCCTATGTTGCGTGGAATTGCACAGGTTTTACAATTGATCCACCAAGGACATTGCAGCGGCAAAAGTGCCGGACACATCCGCCTGCATCAACTAGCTTGGAGTATTGGAACCGAGCTGTGACAATTCCTCACCTTGATTCTCTTGTAACCTCACCAGAAACACGGTTCGGTGAAGACAGTGTACCTGGCTACGCGTTATCCTTGCTGCATCCCGCTAACGTAATACGCATGTCGTTGGAAGAGTTTAAGCGCAAAACCGAAGCTTTCGTCATTTTTCATGAAGTTGACAATTTTGTTGTGGGGGTGGAAGTCTGGTATCAACATTGTAGCAGCATGAGAGCAGTAAAACCTTGGAAGAGCTGGTTCTAATAGATCTGCTAGCTGAAGCCCGTTCTTTTTTCCCTCCGACTGAGAAAGCAATCATAATTGCTCTACCATGTGCAACATGCACGATTGAATGCTCGTTCAGCACAATACGTCTGGTGAAAACCTGGCTGAGGTCAACAATGGTTGAACAGTGAGTGGTTGAGTGCTCTCGGCTTGCTAAGTGTTCATCGGCGGACGGTTAACAACAATCGTGAAAAATCCACTGGATTAGCGCTGGAGCGATTTGCGGAGGATAAAAGGAAGATGGTTTTTAATTAACTACATTGTTATTGTTATCTTTCTACGGTAGGTTTAGTGTAAATTAAATTACAGTTTAATTTAGTTAAGTGTTGTTAAAAAAATGAAATTTAGTGTTGATCACTGATATGTCCAAAGGTTTAAATGAACTTAAGAGTTTTTACTGAAGTACGTCTATTTCTATTTGAGATTGGGCAAAGAATAATCAAATTTTTTACTCTGATGTCAAGGACAACTTTTCACTGGTTGCCTTGATGTAACATATCCCCCCTTAAAAAGCCAGTACCCTTGGAATCTAAAAGGCAGCGAAATGCGATCCAGGGTTTCTGGCTCTTCATCGCTTGACTGCTCAGGAACATTTTATTAATTATCTAGTAGCTGTTCAGCAGTATCGAGGGGTTGTTGTTCTTCAGCCATGAGTTGTGGTGGAGCTTATAATGGTGGCGAAGGAAGTTCTTGAACTTCTTCATGATCAGCAGGTGGATCTTTAGCAGCAAGGCTTTCAGGATATCTGCATCGTTTGATTAGTTTTCTTCGAACAGGAACAGTATCCTTCTTTGTAGCCAATGCGGTTGCAGTCTTTGCAAAGGTGGTTGTTGAAAAAGCAATCCTTCACAAAATGCATTTGACCGCATTGGCAACATAATGTCTTCGGTTTCTTACCGTCTTGCTTCGAAGAATTTCGTTGATACGGTGCACTCTTTGTAACAGATTAATCCCGGCTGCAAGCCCGAGAATAACGCGAAACTTACAATACGATACTGAAACCGCGTTGCCTTCTATGATGTTTGGGCCGGAAGTATCCTGTACACCGTGAATCGGTAACAGAAGGGGAAACAGTCCCAAATACTAAATCAAAACGGAACTCAACGGGAACTAAGAGACCGCCCTTCTGACCTAAACAACCTCGACCAATACCCTAAGTAAAAGGTTACAAATCCGCTTAAGCGCCAACACGCCTTACAGCGTGATGCGGAATCGCGTGTTATGAGGCCTGCCCGGCTGACTCACTCAGGGCGGGTCTATCGAACGCGGTACCAATCCTAAAAAGACTCGAACGATAAATCTGACGTTACCAAAAGAGGACTCAAAATCTACTAACTAATTATCTAACACGACACGTGTAATTTAAAAACGAAACATCGACTTGTATTGATCATCTTCTTATTCGGTTGTTTGATGTTTAGTTAGGTTAGTAGAGTGTAGGATACATAGGGTGTGAATTAATTCCAATAGTTCTTTTCTGACTTTAACTCGCAACATCAGTTGCTTGTTTCGACGAAATCGACGACAGGAGACGCTGGCGCATGTTGTTTAAGGTGCGTTGACGCTGACGCTGCAATGGCCAATAGTTCACTACCGGGCCCGAATTCGTCCGGATGGCCGACTGTCGATGCTGGTTGCACGTGTATCGAACTAAGCCGATTACACAACGTGAACGCCAAAGGTGTTGAAAACGCGTTCGACAAACCTGTCCTTCGTCAGGACCGCTAAGCAATAGATGTTATCGACGGACCAACAAGCCGGTTGGCCACGTGGCGTTATGGACGGATTTGGCTCTAAGTAACCGCTCGCCGCACTGCGTGTTCGAGCCGATCGCAGTGGGAGCTAGCGAGATGGCGCCAAAAGTAATCAGGAACCGATGCACGTGGTCTACGAAAACCCCAGAAGGTCGCAGAATGAATCTGTGTGTCGGACTGGCAGTTTATCGCATCGCTGATGTTGTCACGCCACGTTGAAGATGCTGCTACGACCTGTCCGGAATAAAAACCTTCGTTCGAAGGCTTTGGTCTTCGAACGATAATGATTGGCATTAGGCCATGCCGGTTTTGTGAATAGCACTTTTACCTTATTGCTCTGGGTGAATTACACTACACCCGCCAATATGGTGGCACTTTTCGCTTGCCTCTGAGGCCACTTACTTATAATCGTTAAATTATCTTAAACTTTTCTCCACTAATTGCACCTTGTACTTATAATCTTCTCTTGTTAGCTTTACTTGTAATCACTTTGTACGCCAACTAAATTTCGTCTGTCTAACTTGGAGGTCGATCTGCGAATGACCTGGTGTCTCTCTGATTGATCTATATTGACCGCCGAGTTCTTCGGCGATATCCTGCGCCAACATGTGTCGCCTTCTAATTGGCTGGATCAGATTACCGCTTTGAGTGGTCTTGAGAGGAATTCTTTGCTCACGGCAAAGGATCAACCGGTTCGCGTGGATTGGTTGTTGTCTAGGCTAAAAGTCGACCTACCTTAAGCCTGTATCAGACTAACCGTTGTAGCGGTTGACCGCTACCGCTCCGTTCCTTTTCGGCCAATCAGAGCACAGCGGTCGACCGTCGCTTGTTGTTGTTGTAAAAAATAGAATTATTTCTATTTTTGCCGCCAACCGTTCCCAACGGTTGGCGACTGCTGTCATTGACATGGCGAAGGCAAACGTGCCTCTTCACACCTACACAAAGTCACATATAGAGACTTATCGAATAAAAATGTGTGCTTCTCTTTTTGGCACACACGACAGCCAGTCAAAACATTAATAGCACCGGCAACGCTGCTTGGTGATGTCTAATTTCGACAAACGGTAACGGGAAGGAAAAAGAAGAAGTTTTGTTTTCATCGTGCGCTAGGAACTTGTTTTTATAAATCTGTGTTTTGTTTGTTAGAAATAGTTCCAGTGCAAGTGAAAAAAACTTGACCGTTCGTGCCTCTCCGGAGGAATATAGTCAAACGGTCAGACTCAGCTTTTTTGCTGCTGCGTTTGCGGGTTTTTGTCGTGTTCGCGTAGTGTTTGTTTTGTGATGCTGATTCACTTGCACGTAGGAAATCCAGCGATCAAATTGGACACAAAATCCAGTCGAAACACGGCATCGGCTGCATGGTCATGTCCTTCGCTATTGGACCTATCCTGATGATGAAAAATGCTAGCCTCCGATCGGGAGCATGAATTTGCAGAAGTGCTGCACCCAGACTGGTATGCTCTCGATTGAACAAATTATTATTACAATTTTGACGTCCAGCACCGCCGGATGATGTTGAATCGCTGGTGCGGGCAAAGTAAGGCAATACTGCTATTCAGCGGTAAGTTTTCGTGAATATATGGCTTTCACCGGATACTAATACGTCGTCCTATATTTTTACAGGTATTTGCTGTCAGCTGATTGTTGCGACAAGTGGTGTGCTAATTTTAATATAACACTCGCTTTGCTTGAAGCCTGGGGACAGACCGATAGCAGAGGTACGAGTTTCTAAATACGTTCAATCTGCTTAATATCGGTTTTCTGTACAGTTGCCATTGTTAGTTGTATTATTAGTTAGTTAGTGAGTTAGTAGTAGTATTATTAGTTAGTGAGTTAGTAGTAGTATTATTAGTTAGTTATTTATTAAAATTATGAATTCGAATGTCCCAAGCAGATGAAGATTAGTGTCTTTTTTTTCAAATAGGATTTTATGTGATGAATTAATTATTAACTAGGTAATATTAATTTAGAATTTATATTGTGTGCTCTGCCATAAACGGAGACATCAACACTATTGTATACATTTAACACTTTATTATATTGATAGTTTGTAATTGCTTTTAAACAAAAAATGAATTGAAATAAAACTCAAACCTAATCTTACATTTATCTTTTACTAGCTATAATTGAGAATTGCAACGATTTTTTCGGAACTTATTCGACATATTTTGTAATGTTTACAAATTAGTAAGCATATGTACAGGGGTCAAAATAAGTAGGATAGGCAAGTGCCGGTATGCATGACAAGCCTGCTAATTTTTGGATGGGTTTGATAATTGGTTACCTGATAAAAATGCTTATTTGCATCATTGGCATAGATGAAAAAAAAAAATTCTAAAGTGAATGTTCCATCAAGATCAGGAATCGGCGAAGGGCTCATCGAGAAATGGCTATTTCTCATCTGGAAATCCTCAGAGGAACCTGTCTCAGGGAACATTTACGTTTCTGCATAAAAATATGGCGTGTGGCACCTATATCTCCAGGATTTTTCATCTGGAATCTTTCAAAAGGCATATTTTAAAATTTAGGCGTCATTGGCCACTTCCGGAACAAACTGAATGTCCCGAAGGAACTCGTAGTGCGAGAATTTACATTTCTGCAACAAAATATAGCATGCGACACCTCTATCTTCAGGATTTTTTATTAGAAATCATCCAAAAGACATATTTCTGAACACAGACTGCATTGGCCACTAACGGAACAATCTAAATGCCCCGGAGGAACCCGGAATAGAGTCATTTCCATTTCTGCGTTAAATATAGCGTGCGACACCTCTCTCTTCAGAATTATTAGGCATCTTCCGAAACATATATTTTTGATTATTGGTTGTTTTGGTCACTTTTGAAACAATCCTTGATTCTTGAACTGAATTATGATATTATTCTTATCATCAGTTTTTTTCAATGAGGTAAACATTATTCCCGAATGGGGAAGGTTTTTTTTTCAGGGTGACAATGCTCCAGTTTTTTGGTGTGTTGAATCCTCTCTCAACGCTTTCGGATAATCGACCAACCAGCATATGCGTCCGCTTCACAACCGTATATTTTCTCAACTGTCTACCCTGCTTCATTTCTTCCTTTTAGCCCCTTCCTAAGAGTCAAGCACTTCTCTTTTCCCTTTTTCATTTTAAATGTATACAGTATAAAGAACACGACGAGGATTGTTTCAAAAGTGACCAAAACAACCAACAATCAAAAATATATGTTTTGGAAGATGCCTAATTGTTCTGAAGAGAGAGGTGTCGCACGTTATATTCGATGCAGAAATAGAATGTCTCTATTCCGGGTTCCTCCGGGGCATTTAGATTGTTCCGGTAGTGGCCAATGCAGTCTGTGTTCAGAAATATGTCTTTTGGATGATTTCTGATAAAAAATCCTGAAGATAGAGGTGTCGCATGCTATATTTTGTTGCAGAAATGTAAATTCTCGCACTACGAGTTCCTTCGGGACATCCAGTTTGTTCCGGAAGTGGCCAATGACGCCTAAATTTTAAAATATGCCTTTTGAAAGATTCTAGATGAAAAATCCTGGAGATATAGGTGCCACACGCCATATTTTTATGCAGAAACGTAAATGTTCCCTGAGACAGGTTCCTCTGGGGCTTTCCAGATGAGAAATAGCCATTTCTCGATGAGCCCTTCGCCGACTCCTGATCTTGATGAAACATTCACTTCAGAAATGTTTTTTTTTTCCAACTATGCCAATGATGCAAACAAGCATTTTTATCAGGTAACCAATTATCAAACCCATCCAAAAATTAGCAGGCTTGTCATGCATACCGGCACTTGCCTATCCTACTTATTTTGACCCCTGTACATATGCTTACTAATTTGTAAACATTACAAAATATGCCGAATAAGTTCCCAAAAAGTCGTTGCAATTCTCAATTATAGCCAGTAAAAGATAAATGTAAGATTAGGTTTGAGTTTTATTTCAATTCATTTTTTGTTTAAAAGCAACTACAAACTTTTAAAATATAATAAAGTGTTAAATGTATATAATAGTGTTGATGTCTCCGTTTATGGCAAAACAGACAATATAAATTCTAAATTAATATTACCTAGTTAATGATTAATTCATCACATAAAATCCTATTTGAAAAAAAAGACACTAATCTTCATCTGCTTGGGACATTCGAATTCATAATTTTAATAAATAACTAACTAATAATACTACTACTAACTCACTAACTAATAATACTACTACTAACTCACTAACTAACTAATAATACAACTAACAATGGCAACTGTACAGAAAACCGATATTAAGCAGATTGAACGTATTTAGAAACTCATACTTCTGCTATCGGTCTGTTCCCAGGCTTCAAGCAAAGCGAGTGTTATATTAAAATTAGCACACCACTCGTCGCAACAGTCAGCTGACAGCAAATACCTGTAAAAATATAGGACGACGTATTAGTATCCGGTGAAAGCCATATATTCACGAAAACCTACCGCTGAATAGCAGTATTGCCTTACTTTGCCAGCACCAGCGATTCAACATCATCCGGCGGTTCTGGACGTCGAAATTGTAATAATAATTTCTTCAATCGAGAGCATACCAGTCTGGGTGCAGCACTTCTGCAAATTCATGCTCCCGATCGGAGGCTAGCATTTTTCATCATCAGGATAGGTCCAATAGCGAAGGACATGACCATGCAGCCGATACCAGCTCCGATGCCGTGCTCCGACTGGATTTTGTGTCCAATTTGATCGCTGGATTTCCTACGTGCAAGTGAATCAGCATCACAAAACAAACACTACGCGAACACGACAAAAACCCGCAAACGCAGCAGCAAAAAAGCTGAGTCTGACCGTTTGACTATATTCCTCCGGAGAGGCACGAACGGTCAAGTTTTTTTCACTTGCACTGGAACTATTTCTTACAAACGAAACACAGATTTAATAAAAACAAGTTCCTAGCGCACGATCGAAACAAAACTTCTTCTTTTTCCTTCCCGTTCCCGTTTGTCGAAATTTGACATCACCAAGCAGCGTTGCCGGTGCTATTAATGTTTTGACTGGCTGTCGTGTGTGCCAAAAAGAGAAGCACACATTTTTATTCGATAAGTCTCTATATGTGACTTTGTGTAGGTGTGAAGAGGCACGTTTGCCTTCGCCATGTCAATGACAGCAGTCGCCAACCGTTGGGAACGGTTGGCGGCAAAAATAGAAATAATTCTATTTTTTACAACAACAACAAGCGACGGTCGACCGCTGTGCTCTGATTGGCCGAAAAGGAACGGAACGGTAGCGGTCAACCGCTACAACGGTTAGTCTGATACAGGCTTTAGGGGTGTCGAGTTAAGGTACGTTTAGACTATTAGACATGTCGGTCTGATTTTGACTACGGCAGAAATCGGTAGTCTGCTCGATTTACCGTTCGACATACTTTGTCAAACCCGTTTGTATGGCGGTGTTCACACTGCTTGCACAAGTCGAGAGGAAGAACTGCCAAATGAATGTCATTTTTCCTCCATTTGAATATTTGCCAGGACACAAAAAACGAAAATGATGTTTGTTATGGAAAGCCAAAACAAAAAACTAAAAAAAAATTCAAAGGTTGCTATGTTCTTGGAGTCGAACGAAAAATAGAAACGTTCCTATTCCCTTCGACAAATCGAACGGCATGTCGAATCACAATATCGAATAGGTGTAAACGTAAACCAACATTGCATTCGATATATTTTCGAGCAATCAGCTCGAATCTGATGAAAAAATCAGATAGTCTAAACATACCTTTAAACTTAAGCGTTTCGAGTTTAGTTCGTAACTCTTCCAACGCTTCGCTACGCGTGCGGTTACATATTTATGCTTATCGGAACAGTCTATGAATGAAATAAAAAAAATACTTTATGCACAATAAAACAACGTACACACTCGTGCGAATATACATTCACGTAAGGAGGCATCCATAAATTATCTAACGCCAATAATGGGAAGGGGAAGGGGGGTGTAATAAAAGTCTGATTATGATAAAGTTCAACAGTGATCATCGTGGCCACTTGTTATCTAATTTAACACTAACGTTGTGAAAATCGATTCAGCCACATCTAAGAAAAGTAACTGGAATTGAAGAGCTAACGCTCTCATACATACATGCACAAATACATACTTATATACATACACACATACATACATACGTATACACACACATGCACAGTTTGTCTACCTTAATCAAATGACATTTCTCGTCAAACATGTAAAAAGGGCCCAGTACCATATGTAAACAAGCCAAATTTTCTATTTTTTTGATTAATACAAGCCTAATCTACGCCTACCAATAAGTTTCGTTGCTTGAGGAAATTTGTTTTAATCAAACAATCTTATTTGTACCAGTCAGGGCTTTGAAAAATCACCATCTAGAAACTCAAATAGACTTATCAAGTCAACCATGGCGTAGAATATCTTTTCTTTACACAAACATTAATTGTAGCTAGACAACGGTCGCTAGACAGATCAAAATATTGATTTTCGATAACAACATTTGTTGGTATTCATTCCTCAATCAAAAATGATATTCGTTTATATATGGTCAATGTTGAAAACCATTTTCATCTTCACGTAAATGAATATGAATATCAGTGTTAGTATCTTGTATTGAATAATTGTATTAGGTACATCGAGCTCAGAAGCAATATTCGATATTAAATTTCAGGGATTCGACAGGCAACCAACTGACCTAGACCAGTCATACATATTCACAGCAGCCATCATAGTATCTAAATTATATAATTTATTTAAATTTTATTAATTTAAGTTATAACGCTTGATACCGTACTGCATCAAATTTCGAACACTTAAGCTATGATGTAACTTCTTGCACTGAAAATTCAACGAAAAATTAGTTTTTTCATCGCCCTCAGGGGTTAAGCATGTTGCTTATTTTATTATTGTTGCAATTAAGGGCTATTTATATAGATTGAAACATGTTCTGTTTATGAAAATAACGAAAATTCAAAACTCGGCCTTGATTCAAATTCCAAACACTTCAACGTAATCGCTAAGAGATAGATAGGCAAACCATCTAAATATTGACTGTCACTTTTTTCAACACTTTCTGATTCCCTGGAAGTGTCCCCACAGTAAAGAGCTATTTATCACTAGGTGCAGGACATTCCAAGGAACGAAATGGTGCCGTAATGTATCAAAATTCGAACACTTAAGCTATGATATAACTTCTTGCACTAAAAATCAACTAAAAGGGAGTTTTCTCGTCGATCTTAAAGGTTTACAATGTTGGTTATTCTATTTTGGTTGCAATAAAGTGCTATTTATATAGATTAAAACATGTTTTGTTTATTAAATTAACGAGAATTCAGAACTTGGTTTTGATTCAAATTCCGAACACTTCAATGTAATCACTGAGAGATAGATTGGCAAACCGTCTCAACACTAACTGTCACTTTTTCAACGCCTGCTGGTTCCCTGGAAGTGGTCCTTCAATGAAGAGCTGTACATCACTGGGTAAAGGATATTTTGAGGAACGAAATGGTATATAATAATCATACTTTTGATTACTCTAGCTATAATAATGTGGTTTTTATTCCAAAGTGTTCGAAGTTTGAGACTGTTCTAAGTTTGAATCAAAACGGACGTTTATTCTAAAAAATGATATTTCTCGTGAATAAGTTTAATCATAATCACAAACTTAATAATTGAATTAATGAACAGTTGATCATCTACAGCGATCTGTCTATAGGTGATGACTCTTGGGTTTTTCTGTGTCATTTCATCATTTTTGAATAAGCCGTGCTTATACGCTTCAAAAGGATGATTAGAACGGAAATGCGGGATGATATTCCCGACGTCCAAAACGACCTGGAAATATTTGCATCCGCGACAAAGCAATGTCCTGTAGCATACGCTTCCCTAGAAGAAGGTTTTTAATTTTAAAACACTGTTTCCTATAACGTTTAAAACATACGGACAATAAACATACCTGCACAAAGCTGTCTGGTTTTGATACCATCGTTATCACGAGTAGAATAGAAGGTATTGCTATCCATTTCAGATTTTTTTCGAAATTGAAAAAAATGTAACTGTACTTCGAAAAAATCAGTACAGTAACTGTTCGCTAACTGGGTGCTGTTTAACTGGGCTGCTTTTTAACTGGGCGTTCGCTAACTGGGCTATAGCCCAGTTAAAAAGCAGATGAACGTCAAAAATCAGCGTTTGGCATGTTGCTGTCAAAACGAGATAGGGGCACATGAATAGTAAATTGAGATTGATTTTTTCAGTTCAATGGATTTTTGTTGTCATCACACATGCGATCTACTAGGTATTCATCTATTCGTTTCCAGGTCAAATAAATGTTTTATGAAAAGAACATGTTTCCAGGTAACGGTTAGTGCAAATAAAGCACACACAAGGCTAACAATTTATTTTTTCTCATTATCTGTTCATCAATCAGGATTTTTAGTGTATTTGTTCAAAACATTTTCCAATTTTCGCTGAGAGTTTTGCCTAGCGACATTACATCGAAATCCCCCTCGATAATTGACGACATTTGAAATGTCACCCCAGTTAGCGAGCGACATTCGTTAACTGGGCTAGGCCCTCAGCCCAGTTAGCGAACGAACAGTGTACCTCGAATCGAAATTGATTTTTTTTAACTTTAGCGTTTCATTTTCACGGTTGCTATGTTTGAATTGATAGATGAACCGATCCGAATATCTTCCGTTTCGTTCTTGCTGGGTAGGGGAACTGCTCCATTATTCATCTCATTCAACATGTAAACTCAATTTAAAACAGGAAAAAACGCATATTTTCTTCTTAAACCAATCTGCTAATCCATGGAATACATTCTTCTTAGTTCACTTTAGATTCCTCATAAAGTATAATCCTCAAAAACTGACTTAAAAGCACTAAATTTGATATTATAGTCGGGCATCTGCACTCGAAAACTCATTTAATTCAATCACCTACATCAGAAAATTAAATCCGCGCATCGTTCTATACGGCTACAACGGGACTCGTTCAGTAGCCAACCAAAGTTTTTTTTTTTCACTAGCGGACCACTTTTAATTTTAATCACTAAACAAAGTCACTCACTACACTAAGAATACTTTAATCTTTGAAATGTTCACCTCAAATTTCCTAAAACAAGCTTGAATTAGCAGAAATATATGAAATGAATTTCTACAATTTCTAAATTTCAACTGTATGTATTCTCATCTATTTTCACTGCGTTGAAGAAAATCAAGAGTTGCCAAATCTGTTTCTGTTAATACGAAAAAATCATACTGAAAATGTTGAATTATTCCGACATAATTGACTGAAATCTACAGCACTGTAGTGGTTACCTAGGTTACCTATTTTGCACGTAAACAACTGCAGCGGATATCTAGGTAACTACTACGACGGGCTGCGGCTACGTTCATTCATTATAATGTGATTTATTCATGATTAACAGTGTGATGAATATAGGGGCATCGAAAGATGAATAATTAATGATGATGGTCCCGCCACATACCCCTACAAACGTTTGAGCTGGACGATTTATCTATAGATAATTAATGTGATCACATTTAAATCAGTTATACAAAACAAAAAAAACGAACTGATTTTACCTCCAGATATAAACTTCTTCAAAAACTGTATACTTGATTCATAGAGCACACAAAACTAGTACAGGGTTTTCATGACCTTCAGCCAGACCAACCACAACTATTTCATGATTTTCTCTAAGCATTCAAATAACAATTTTAATTTGCTAAAAGAAATCATTTATATCTGAAAACCGCGCGCGAGGCTCAAGCTTTTGTAGTCTCTTTCTATTATTTTTAAAGCTACAACAACAATAATGAAAAGAAAAAAAATCCATCATCATCACCGTGACGAACACAGTAGTTTTGTTGTTATAAATTTAGAAAAGTCCAATTTAATATAAACATATAAATAAAATTTTACAACACAATCAGATCCGTTCGTATAAAACTTCGTCATTTACAAGCTTCAATAAAACAATCAATATATGAATAGAAACCAAAACAAATAGTTCATCTAAAATAAATTTGTTTGTTAAAACTTCGTCATTTAAGATCCGTTTGTTCAAACTTCGTCAGGTAAACTCTACATCATTTTGAAAAACTTAGTATCGTTCTATACAATAGAAACTTTCACGTGTGAAATACATTGTCTCTTGAACTCCGCAAGTGTTGGTGCACGTTTAACATGTCTTGGCATCGAATTGAAAAAATTTATACCTTTATAAAACAATGAATTTTGTGAAGCTCTCGTTAGAAAGAAAGGTGTTCTTATTTCATCCGCGGTTCTAGTGTTATATCTATGAAAATCTCTTCCTCTTTCAATTCGACCACTCAAATATTGAAGTAGCAAACCATTATTTATTTTAAAAATGAACACCATAGACAAATAAACAACTCGCTGCTTCACAGATAGCCATTGCAAAGCGTCCAACATGAAAACAGAGGAAGTTAATCTATCACAATTTAAAATCAAACGCATTATTCTATTCTGCAAACGCTGTAACCTCAATAGTTGTGTGTTATTGGCTAAGTATAAAAAAGTAGGGCAAAAATCCAAATGTGGAGAGATGATTGACTTGTATAGCTGTATTTTACTACTAATCGTTAATTCGTTTTTCAGACGGCATAGAATTCCATACTTTTTGGCAATTTTCTTGATGACATTGTCAATGTGAGCGTTGAACTTTAGATTGTCATCAATAATCACGCCAAGATATTTAATCTCCCGAACGCGACCAATTGCCTCATCATCAATCAAAACAGAGACAACATCATTTACAACGGTGCGCGAGAAAATCATAAATTTAGTTTTATCAATATTCAATTTCAATTGCTTATACTTCAACCATCTGCTTAGAGAACGTAAATCTTCGTTCAAGTGTGAAACGGCTTCTTCTACGTTCTTAGCTGCAATGAATAATACGGTGTCATCGGCAAAAAGATTAATATCACAAAAACGTAAAACTCGTCGCATGTCATTTATATACATAATGAACAAAAGGGGCCCTAATACACTTCCCTGTGGAACTCCAAGATCATTCTCCACGGGACTAGAAACAGAATCATTAAAAACAGTCCGTTGAGTTCTGTCAGACAAGTAGTTTTCAAACCATCTAAATGCAGTACTCGAAATTCCAAAGCGCTTGATTGTGTTCAACAATAAGGGCCTAGAAATTGTTATGGAAAGCCAAAACAAAAAACTAAAAAAAATTCAAAGGTTGCTATGTTCTTGGAGTCGAACGAAAAATAGAAACGTTCCTATTCCCTTCGACAAATCGAACGGCATGTCGAATCACAATATCGAATAGGTGTAAACGTAAACCAACATTGCATTCGATATATTTTCGAGCAATCAGCTCGAATCTGATGAAAAAATCAGATAGTCTAAACATACCTTTAAACTTAAGCGTTTCGAGTTTAGTTCGTAACTCTTCCAACGCTTCGCTACGCGTGCGGTTACATATTTATGATTATCGGAACAGTCTATGAATGAAATAAAAAAAATACTTTATGCACAATAAAACAACGTACACACTCGTGCGAATATACATTCACGTAAGGAGGCATCCATAAATTATCTAACGCCAATAATGGGAAGGGGAAGGGGGTGTAATAAAAGTCTGATTATGATAAAGTTCAACAGTGATCATCGTGGCCACTTGTTATCTAATTTAACACTAACGTTGTGAAAATCGATTCAGCCATATCTAAGAAAAGTAACTGGAATTGAAGAGCTAACGCTCTCATACATACATGCACAAATACATACTTATATACATACACACATACATACATACGTATACACACACATGCACAGTTTGTCTACCTTAATCAAATGACATTTCTCGTCAAACATGTAAAAAGGGCCCAGTACCATATGTAAACAAGCCAAATTTTCTATTTTTTTTGATTAATACAAGCCTAATCTACGCCTACCAATAAGTTTCGTTGCTTGAGGAAATTTGTTTTAATCAAACAATCTTATTTGTACCAGTCAGGGCTTTGAAAAATCACCACCTAGAAACTCAAATAGACTTATCAAGTCAACCATGGCGTAGAATATCTTTTCTTTACACAAACATTAATTGTAGCTAGACAACGGTCGCTAGACAGATCAAAATATTGATTTTCGATAACAACATTTGTTGGTATTCATTCCTCAATCAAAAATGATATTCGTTTATATATGGTCAATGTTGAAAACCATTTTCATCTTCACGTAAATGAATATGAATATCAGTGTTAGTATCTTGTATTGAATAATTGTATTAGGTACATCGAGCTCAGAAGCAATATTCGATATTAAATTTCAATGATTCGACAGGCAACCAACTGACCTAGACCAGTCATACATATTCACAGCAGCCATCATAGTATCTAAATTATATAATTTATTTAAATTTTATTAATTTAAGTTATAACGCTTGATACCGTACTGCATCAAATTTCGAACACTTAAGCTATGATGTAACTTTTTGCACTGAAAATTCAACGAAAAATTAGTTTTTTCATCGCCCTCAGGGGTTAAGCATGTTGCTTATTTTATTATTGTTGCAATTAAGGGCTATTTATATAGATTTAAACATGTTCTGTTTATGAAAATAACGAAAATTCAAAACTCGGCCTTGATTCAAATTCCAAACACTTCAACGTAATCGCTAAGAGATAGATAGGCAAACCATCTAAATATTGACTGTCACTTTTTTCAACACTTTCTGATTCCCTGGAAGTGGCCCCACAGTAAAGAGCTATTTATCACTAGGTGCAGGACATTCCAAGGAACGAAATGGTGCCGTAATGTATCAAAATTTGAACACTTAAGCTATGATATAACTTCTTGCACTAAAAATCAACTAAAAGGGAGTTTTCTCGTCGATCTTAAAGGTTTACATTGTTGGTTATTCTATTTTGGTTGCAATAAAGTACTATTTATATAGATTAAAACATGTTTTGTTTATTAAATTAACGAGAATTCAGAACTTGGTTTTGATTCAAATTCCGAACACTTCAATGTAATCACTGAGAGATAGATTGGCAAACCGTCTCAACACTGACTGTCACTTTTTCAACGCCTGCTGGTTCCCTGGAAGTGGTCCTACAATGAAGAGCTGTACATCACTGGGTGAAGGATATTTTGAGGAACGAAATGGTTTATAATAATCATACTTTTGATTACTCTAGCTATAATAATGTGGTTTTTATTCCAAAGTGTTCGAAGTTTGAGACTGTTCTAAGTTTGAATCAAAACGGACGTTTATTCTAAAAAATGATATTTCTCGTGAATAAGTTTAATCATAATCACAAACTTAATAATTGAATTAATGAACAGTTGAACATCTACAGCGATCTGTCTATAGGTGATGACTCTTGGGTTTTTCTGTGTCATTTCATCATTTTTGAATAAGCCGTGCTTATACGCTTCAAAAGGATGATTAGTACGGAAATGCGGGATGATATTCCCGACGTCCAAAACGACCTGGGAATATTTGCATCCGCGACAAAGCAATGTCCTGTAGCATACGCTTCCCTAGAAGAAGGTTTTTAATTTTAAAACACTTTTTCCTATAACGTTTAAAACATACGGACAATAAACATACCTGCACAAAGCTGTCTGGTTTTGATACCATCGTTATCACGAGAAGAATAGAAGGTATTGCTATCCATTTCAGATTTTTTTCGAAATTGAAAAAAATGTAACTGTACTTCGAAAAAATCAGTACCTCGAATCGAAATTGATTTTTTTTAACTTTAGCGTTTCATTTTCACGGTTGCTATGTTTGAATTGATAGATGAACCGATCCGAATATCTTCCGTTTCGTTCTTGCTGGGTAGGGGAACTGCTCCATTATTCATCTCATTCAACATGTAAACTCAATTTAAAACAGGAAAAAACGCATATTTTCTTCTTAAACCAATCTGCTAATCCATGGAATACATTCTTCTTAGTTCACTTTAGATTCCTCATAAAGTATAATCCTCAAAAACTGACTTAAAAGCACTAAATTTGATATTATAGTCGGGCATCTGCACTCGAAAACTCATTTAATTCAATCACCTACATCAGAAAATTAAATCCGCGCATCGTTCTATACGGCTACAACGGGACTCGTTCAGTAGCCAACCAAAGTTTTTTTTTTCACTAGCGGACCACTTTTAATTTTAATCACTAAACAAAATCACTCACTACACTAAGAATACTTTAATCTTTGAAATGTTCACCTCAAATTTCCTAAAACAAGCTTGAATTAGCAGAAATATATGAAATGAATTTCTACAATTTCTAAATTTCAACTGTATGTATTCTCATCTATTTTCACTGCGTTGAAGAAAATCAAGAGTTGCCAAATCTGTTTCTGTTAATACGAAAAAATCATACTGAAAATGTTGAATTATTCCGACATAATTGACTGAAATCTACAGCACTGTAGTGGTTACCTAGGTTACCTATTTTGCACGTAAACAACTGCAGCGGATATCTAGGTAACTACTACGACGGGCTGCGGCTACGTTCATTCATTATAATGTGATTTATTCATGATTAACAGTGTGATGAATATAGGGGCATCGAAAGATGAATAATCAATGATGATGGTCCCGCCACATACCCCTACAAACGTTTGAGCTGGACGATTTATCTATAGATAATTAATGTGATCACATTTTAATCAGTTATACAAAACAAAAAAAAACGAACTGATTTTACCTCCAGATATAAACTTCTTCAAAAACTGTATACTTGATTCATAGAGCACACAAAACTAGTACAGGGTTTTCATGACCTTCAGCCAGACCAACCACAACTATTTCATGATTTTCTCTAAGCATTCAAATAACAATTTTAATTTGCTAAAAGAAATCATTTATATCTGAAAACCGCGCGCGAGGCTCAAGCTTTTGTAGTCTCTTTCTATTATTTTTAAAGCTACAACAACAATAATGAAAAGAAAAAAAAATCCATCATCATCACCGTGACGAACACAGTAGTTTTGTTGTTATAAATTTAGAAAAGTCCAATTTAATATAAACATATAAATAAAATTTTACAACACAATCAGATCCGTTCGTATAAAACTTCGTCATTTACAAGCTTCAATAAAACAATCAATATATGAATAGAAACCAAAACAAATAGTTCATCTAAAATAAATTTGTTTGTTAAAACTTCGTCATTTAAGATCCGTTTGTTCAAACTTCGTCAGGTAAACTCTACATCATTTTGAAAAACTTAGTATCGTTCTATACAATAGAAACTTTCACGTGTGAAATACACTGTCTCTTGAACTCCGCAAGTGTTGGTGCACGTTTAACATGTCTTGGCATCGAATTGAAAAAATTTATACCTTTATAAAACAATGAATTTTGTGAAGCTCTCGTTAGAAAGAAAGGTGTTCTTATTTCATCCGCGGTTCTAGTGTTATATCTATGAAAATCTCTTCCTCTTTCAATTCGACCACTCAAATATTGAGGTAGCAAACCATTATTTATTTTAAAAATGAACACCATAGACAAATAAACAACTCGCTGCTTCACAGATAGCCATTGCAAAGCGTCCAACATGAAAACAGAGGAAGTTAATCTATCACAATTTAAAATCAAACGCATTATTCTATTCTGCAAACGCTGTAACCTCAATAGTTGTGTGTTATTGGCTAAGTATAAAAAAGTAGGGCAAAAATCCAAATGTGGAGAGATGATTGACTTGTATAGCTGTATTTTACTACTAATCGGTAATTCGTTTTTCAGACGGCATAGAATTCCATACTTTTTGGCAATTTTCTTGATGACATTGTCAATGTGAGCGTTGAACTTTAGATTGTCATCAGTCGTGTGTTATTGGCTAAGTATAAAAAAGTAGGGCAAAAATCCAAATGTGGAGAGATGATTGACTTGTATAGCTGTATTTTACTACTAATCGTTAATTCGTTTTTCAGACGGCATAGAATTCCATACTTTTTGGCAATTTTCTTGATGACATTGTCAATGTGAGCGTTGAACTTTAGATTGTCATCAATAATCACGCCAAGATATTTAATCTCCCGAACGCGACCAATTGCCTCATCATCAATCAAAACAGAGACAACATCATTTACAACGCTGAGCGAGAAAATCATAAATTTAGTTTTATCAATATTCAATTTCAATTGCTTATACTTCAACCATCTGCTTAGAGAACGTAAATCTTCGTTCAAGTGTTAAACGGCTTCTTCTACGTTCTTAGCTGCAATGAATAATACGGTGTCATCGGCAAAAAGATTAATATCACAAAAACGTGAAACTCGTCGCATGTCATTTATATACATAATGAACAAAAGGGGCCCTAATACACTTCCCTGTGGAACTCCAAGATCATTCTCCACGGGACTAGAAACAGAATCATTAAAAACAGTCCGTTGAGTTCTGTCAGACAAGTAGCTTTCAAACCATCTGAATGCAGTACTCGAAATTCCAAAGCGCTTGATTGTGTTCAACAATAAGGGCCTAGAAATTGTCTCAAAAGCGCGTTTTAGATCCAAAAAAACAGCAAATATTGTGTCTTTATTTTCTAAGTTATCTTTCCATTTTGCTAGTACTAAGTTTAACGCGGTTTCACATGAGTGGCCTTCCCGGTAGCCTGATTGTTCCGGAATTAGCAACGAGTTACTGTTTAAATATTTTAGAAGCTGGCCTTTAACAACTAGTTCTAATATCTTTTCTAATGTGTGTAACATGTTGATGGGACGAAACTCTTCGGCTTTAATCGTTCCAGCAACCTTTTGAATCGGAACAACCAACGATTCTTTCCACACCAAAGGCACGTGCCCTGTTTGCAACGATTCATTAATGAGGTCCAGCAAAGTGTGACCAATGACATTGAAGCAATCTTGAATAACTCTAGCATTTACATTATCTACTCCAGCCGTTTTACCTAATGAAAAACAAATTTTTCTCAGTTCATCTAACGTGATTGGGTGAAAACCATCAAATGTACAACTACTGTTAATCGGCTGTTTTATTTCGTCGGGTTCCTCGACCAATTCAATGGATTGATTGATCAATGAAACACTATTGACAAAATAATCATTAAATCTAGATGCAATAATTTGTTCTGAATGTTCTAATGTGCCTTCAAAAGTTATGGACCGCGGTTTACAATTACTAGGTTTCAACAAAGATTTCAAAATTTTCCATAACTCTTTGCTGTTATTTTGATGTTGAACAATCTTTCTCTGGATATTCGCTTCTTTTTAATCGCTTGTGAATATTTATTACGCGCGAACATGTACTCAATCCAATGATTCTGATTGTTTGATCTACAAAACTTTTTGTACAGTTTATCTCTCTTCGCTTTAGGCGCAAAAGATCCAAACTATACCAGCTGTTCGAGTTTTTCAGCGAAACAAATTTATGTTCAACTAATTGATTCGTACACGTCTTCAAAATGTTAGTAAGAACAGCTGCAGATTCATCTAAACTTCTACTATAATTGAGCAGTGATTCAAGTTTTGAGTTGGATATGGAAGCGTTGTGAAAAATGGTTTGTTTTACAAAATTCAGGATAAATCTAGCTAATTTAACTAAATATACAATGCTACACAGTGGTGTGCAGCTAATGGTCTTACTCTTAATGTGAGGAAGAGCAAGCAAATTACCTTCTCGCGCCAGAGGCGTCCTGTCGAATCAACGTATTCAGTGGACGGAGTATCGCTTGTGAAGGTATCTGAGATACGCTATCTGGGTATAATAGTTGACACTCGTTTGATCTTTAATTCACATGTTGACATGATCGTACGGAAGGCAACGAGACTATCCGGTTTCGTGATGAGGATTTGTAGAAACTTCAACCAACTTGAACCTATGATATCGTTTTTCAATCGCATCGTACGCCCTATACTAGAATACTGCTCACCGTCATGGAATCCTTATTATGCGCAGTATGTGAAACGAATCGAAACTGTACAGCATACGTTCACACGATTTTTGTACAGGAAATTTCATTACCCTTATGAGCCGTACCAAAAAAGGATAGGCCGCCTGCAACTGACATCATTAAGTGATCGTCGGCGCATCCTCGACGTGTCGACGCTTCATCGACTGGTCCATGACACTATTCACTGTAAACTTACCAACGATCTCAACTACCGATTTCCCACGCATGGTCTGCGCGCGGTGAATTTATTCAGCGTTCCTAGATCGAGAACAAACCTAGGATAATCAGCGCCTTTATCTCGTTTATGCCAGACCTACAACGAGAGCTATAACGACGTGGACATCTTTCTGAACTTTAATCAATTTAAAAGGAAGATCCGAGTATAACGGTTTAATAATGTAAAAAAACGTATGATGTTTTTAGTTTGACATTCTTGTATTGTCGTTCGTTTATTGGGTAACCCCTGTAGGACTAGATACAAGAAAACAAAAGGAATGTGAAATAAATAAATTAATTAATTAAAAAGCTAAACGATTCCATAAGAGTACGTAAGCATATTTAGCTTATTTGTTCAATGATTTCGTGAAAACTTGGTGTTTATTCCGTGCATTTACATCGTATATCGGATAATAAAACTGATTGTCATGGTAATATGTATCAACTACATGACTAAAAAGCTAAGTTTCAATGTTGTAAAATTGTGATGAAGCTTGAATTCATTAAAAAAACGTGAAATAAGGGTTGTTTACATATGGCACATGGGTTCTTTTCACATGTTTGGCGAGATTTGGCGTTTTTAGTCAGATTTGGAATTTCGATTTTGCCAGTGATTGCAGTGAGGCTAAACATATTCAGGGTCCTTAAATTTAAGGCAAAACATGGCTCTAGTTGGTTCCATATGAAAAGAGTAGTTAATAACGATAACAATTATAATTCATATAACACAATCTTTGTCAATTTGGTTTACAAATGAGGATAAATGTTTGCTTTAAACCAGGCTTTAGAGAATTGCAGATGATCACCTTCACACTCTAAAAATATGAGTTTGTTCCTCTTATGCATTTCCAGAAGGCCTAGGCGATTCTATAAGAAAGGATTTATAATTTCGAATATTTATAAACATATTTTCCAGTAACTTGCCTTCAAAAACAACTCTGATTCCTGCAAAGTTTCAGTTTCTTTATCTTGCCCAGTCTTGTAAAATCCAAACCATTGAGATTCTATTGGTTGAACGATCCGATCCTTTGTAAACTTCACCATAACAAATTTGTTCAGTTGTTGTAAATTTTTTATGTAGGTTTGGTTTATTGTTCTTTCGTTATTGATATCGGCTAAAAATGTACTAGCCTCTTTATAAGCTTGCTCATTAAGAGGATTATGCCAATAAGTTGCTTGAACTAGAGATTCCTGAACCCAGTGAACATAGGCAGCATGATTAAGTAACTGCCGAAACTTCTCGCATGATTTTTTGCTTAATGAAGGGCAATCCGGTAATCCAAATATACCCTGGTGTTGGCCACCAAGTGTAATCAGATTGTTCATTTTGGGTGTAGCACATCGTTGGGCAAGAGCTCGGCTGCAATTGAATAGATGAAAAATGCAATAAAAAAATAATCGAAAGTTTTACTCACAGAAATTGTCCTCCTTGTGAGAACCCAATGGCATTATATCCATAGGTTAGAGCAGGATCGTTGTTCAGCTGTTGACAAACTTCTTTAACCTAAAATGCAATAAATTAGCTTCAACTATTACTTCATTTTATTGTTTGCTTAAACATATAGTTCAGGGAATTCGAAGTAAATGTTGTTGAATACTTCGACCGTGTATTTACTAGAAAAATACACAACTTGAATAACAAAACAATTTATAGAAGCGTATACTGCAAATTACTTGGTGATACATGCTTAAACGTTTGTTAAAAAGCCTTGAAATTATTTTATTATTATTATTTAAACTAATTTATTAGTTTTTGCAGAAAACCATTACTTTGCGAAAAAATTGTGTTCTGAAACATACCAGCGTAAAGCTTTTCATTATGTTCGTCTGCGGTTTTTACTGAGTGGTTTTTACAGATTTTACAGAATAACCTACCTGCCTACCAAATTTTATCTGGCTAATTACAATGAAGTTAACTTCTGTTTGCTACAATTCGCCTTCAATGCCTTCATTGATATTATTATTATGCGCTATGCTATTATGTATCTATATTTTATGCTTTCAGTTGAACAAACCGTACTAAACGGAACATGAAAAACATGGAGTCTTCCAATATACGGGATGTAGTACCAATTATTTAGTAATACGACCTTTTATTTTTTGCCGATTGTATGCTTTTATGCGCTGTCATTTTATCTTTTTTTCATTGGGTATAATTTCATTATAACTACAACTACAACTCTAAAACGTAATTGCACGCTGTGTCTAGTTCTCTGTATTCATAATTATACTAGTTTTGCTTTAACATTACATCTTGTTTCGAAAGTTTGCAGTCTTGATCAATATTCTCACGTAATATCTCTAATTTCTTCAACCACGTAATCTATCAATTAATTCTTCTGTAAACCGTTATCTAAGGATCCATTTTTCTTGTCAATATTTAGCACAATATTTTTTTTCATACCCGCTTCTTAGTTTCTGGATATGATCTAAGTTGAAAATCATTATCATGAACTCTAAATATTTACCTCACATCCTCCAACTTCTCAATGTAATTACGATGCATGAAACGTAAATAAGATTGCAACCAACTTCGGGCATTCATCATTTCAACTGTCGAATCATAAAATTCTGTCCAATTAGAATTCGGAATCACTTATTATGTTGTAGCGGTGCGGAAAGTGACCGCTGCAAGAATTCTTTTGCAGCGGTTTGTGTACCTTTCTGTGGTATAAATTTCACGGTGTTTCGGAAGCCGCGAGGCGAGAAAAAATTCTGCACGCCAACGTTGATAACACAGTGCAACAATTTTTTGCCTTGGCTTCTATGCATGATTTTTGATGCAGTTTGATGCGAAAATAAATACCCCGAGTTTAAACATATTTCAACTTAAGGGGCATCCATGGCGCCATTTTGAGGTTTTTAGAAATCAGAAATTTTCGATGTTTTTTTTAACGCTATTTTGTTTCAAGACCAAATATCAAAATTCTAAGAGTTTGTCCACATATTAGCATTTTCTTGCCCTTCTTTTTAAAAAAAAAAAGATCTTAAATCGGACAAAAACTGAGCTCAAACCGGTTTGGCATGGTTTTAGCATATTTCACAATGCAAAATAATATCGAGTATGTCTTAGCATTGATGGTAATGCGCTAATATCTAAAAGTGGTAGTAAAATTATATCTTATATTGAGTAAGAAAGTCTCAGAAATCGATTGGTAGGTGTCTGATCTACGTAAAATGTCAGCAACATGTCGATTTTGCCCCAATTCCCCTACAATACTAAAATAGGTTTATCTCGACGTTAAATTAACTTGTTTGAGATCTGTTGAATGTAATATCAAGAGTGTAAGCGATACTCGACGATACAATAACAATTTGTCATAATTCTCTCCTTTTTGAGAAGAGGCGGTTGCATTTAACTTTATCGTAGACGCGATGATTCTGTCTCATAGCTGAAGCGAGATTATATGTTTTGACCGGCCCTGGCCAAAAATGCATGTTTTTGTATCTTTGTGTATCGCTTACACTCTTGATATTTTCAAATAAGTTAATCTAACGTCGAGAAGAACCTATTTTAGTATTGTAGGTGATTCGGGGCAAAATTGATATGTTGCTGACATTTTACGTGGATCAGACCAGGCTTGTTAATACGATAGATTATCGTCAATAATCGTCATCGCCGATACCGATAACGTCTGCTATTGTTATTGACGATGACGATTGCGTCTTCAAACATTAACGTTATCGACGATAACGATATTTACCTGACCTTATCAGTTCATCAACGTTTTTTGCTATTTCAGTGGAAGTGAACCGTATTTCGGTTGCTAAAGCTGGCTTGACAACCAATAAAATAACCGCACGGAGCGTTGCTATTTACTTTTGAAAAATAACTCAAGGAAGGAAAAATTCTCGAGTAGGTAGCACCGAATTCATAAGTTTGGCAATGCAATAGCAACGAACCGATCCGTTGCTATTGGACCAAATGCTGCTCTGTTTGTGTTGCTTTCCAAGACAGCAGTTAAAGTGAAAACAAACTGCGAATTCGTATCAGACGTTATTGATTCGATACCGTCCAGTAGCTATCGTTCTTGGCAATGACGCTAATGTCTGAAGACGTTAGCGTCATCGTCGATAACGATAGCAGACAGTATCGTCATCGGTGTTTACGATAAGTTATCGATTAACAACCTTGGATCAGACACCTACCAATCGATTCCTGAGATTTTCTTACTCAATATAAAACATAATTTGACTACCACTTTGAGATATTGGCGCATTACCATTAATGCTCAGACATACTCGATATTATTTTGCATTGTGAAATATACTAAAACCATGCCAAACCCGGCATCGTAGAATCACCGTTTTAAGCTCAGTTTTTGTCCGATTTAAGGTCTGTTTTTTTTTTAAATGGGTAAGAAGAAGCTAATACGTGGACAAACTCTTAGAATTTTGATATTTGGTCCTAAAACAAAATGGCGTCGAAAAAACAACAAAAATTTGCGATTTCTCAAAAATTCAAAATGGCGCTATTGTTGCCCCTTAAGTTGAATTATGTTCAAAATCGGGGAATTTTCGTTTTGCATCAAAATACATAAAAAAATATATTTAAACCAAGGCAGAAAAAAGTCTATTTTTGTTGCATTGTGTAATCCAGTAGATTTCAAAACGTTGGAAATTGTCAAATCAACAGTGTATAATGTGCTCAAACGTTCAGGGAGCGAAAGATCGTGGATCGAGTGCCTCAAGGTAAGCGTCGTAGTGGAACATATGCCCACAAGCTGAACCAGAAGGTGCGAATTTTCATTAGAGACAAAAAGAAATGATTTGTATTAACATTTTTACCTTAAAGTACAGTGAATTACCTTTGTTTTGATGTATCAACTTTATATTTACGTCAATCCGTTTACGAGCCATTTTTTTTTCTTTATTACGGATTCTAAATGGACATGGCTTTAACCCAATTCATCAACCATTTTTTCTTTACATACCATTTATTTCAATTCATCAACCTTTTGTTGACTGCTAGGGCGGTCGGTATTACCGACTTTTCGGAAAACCGATATTTCGGTGTTCACAAAAATAAAAACCGGTAAAACCGGTATTTTTATTGTTTTCTGACTAATACAAACCAGGGGCGACTCGTGGTCTTTAAACCTACTTGTTCAACTACAAAATTCTGAAAATCATAGTTAGGGGAAGTAATGACAATCATGTCCGCGGAAAAACGCTAGTCATTCTCTCTGTACTATTTGGAAATAAAACTCAAAAATAATTAAATATATACAGAATTTGGATTTGAAATTTACTTTTTGGCTAGCGTTTCAGGTCGCATCTATGGACGTGTAGCTGCATAATTATGGTTTTGCATTTATGAGTACCTATGCTTTATTACGACCCAGTTTTTTCTGCAAGATTTGGACCACTTGTTTTGATCTCTTGTGATACAGATACAACACTGGATAAATTTAATAGTGTTTGGAAAACTTTAATGAATGAATCCAGTAATATGATTACGAAGAATATAATTTCGAAACTCATATTGATAACAAAAAACATGCAGATTTTTATTTCTAATTTCTTTCACATCGCAAAACTTAGTTTTAAATAAATGAATAAATTTAAAATTCTTAGAGGAACAAATATTGAAACTGTTGAGCAGTCTTATCCACTTACTCATCTTTGTGCATCTTTCAACACATAAATTGCTTCACATCAGTTTGTTAGTAGGCATTGTGATGAGCAAATAAAAAAACACAACGTTCTTGAGCGGTGCCTTTGCGCGTAGAGAGTGTGGAATATAACTACACATATAAGTAGGCGAGCCAAAGCTGCGTGCTGTTGAAAAAATTAACTGTGTCTGGGCTAAATTTATCATAGACCTGCACCGTGATAGTGAAAAAAACTCAGTGAGCATAACACAGTGAGCATAGCGCAGAGCCTTACGTAGACGCTACAGAACAGGTTATTAAGGAAACAGCCAGGAAAGTTTTCAACCAGCTAAAGTTTTCATCATAGTGCCTTTATCAATGAGCATTACATGTGCGCTATCTATATTTTATCAGTTGTAATCGAGAGTCTCTCTGCGAGAGCTTTATGCGCTTGCTCTTCACAATACAAGCTTTCTGATGTTGCGTGTTTGGCTTTCTTTACACAGTGTGCATTTGCTTCCAGCGCACGAAAAAAATAATCAACTCATCCGTTTTTTTTTTTTTCAACATGCTTCTGTGTTCTGTGCAAATTATAAAAGCCTCTTTGTTACACACGATGAGTATGCCAAGACTGCTGTTGAGAAAAGTAAATGAATGAAGTAGAAAATGAAATGACGATCAGACAAAAATTTACATTCTACGAATCCGAAGGAATCGAAGATAAATACTTCTATATTCTGTTTGATGCTCTTTAAACAGTTCTTCAAAATTCAACCCTGACCTGAGAAAGTATTTTTCTCAGCTAGAATTATTGCTAATAGAATTCGCTGCGGTTTGGGCGACGAAGCTTTGACCATGCTATTCAAATTTCTCTTTCTCAAGAGAAAGGAGCAGTAATTTTTTGGACGAAATTCTTTATTGATTGATTATTTAATCCTGTAAACACTTTGTATCAGGAGCAACTTATTCATGACTAGGTGCAACCTGTGCAATGCACATGGAGACGATAAACAAAAAATAAATCCCTAATCCAAATATATATCTATATATTATTTTTTTAGTTTTACTTTTAAATAGCACAAAACGAATAATGACTTACGTTTTTTCGCGGACAAGATTTCGATTTCTGCCCCAAACTATGATTTTCAGAATTTGTGGTTGAATTCGTAGGTTCAAAATCCACGGGTTGCCTCTGAAGTATGAGTGTGTAAAGAGATTAGCTGTTCTACTTAAAAATAAATGTCTTTTTTTATTGATATGAAGTTTTTTGACATATTATCGATACACACAAAAACATCATCTGAATCCAAGCAGAACAAACAAGAAGGAAACAAAAATTAGTAAATAGGTTGGAGTAAATTAATATTCAATGTCTTCTGACTAAATATATCTATTATATACACCGTCATGTGATTTGTAACGCCTACCTAAGTGGATAGCATTCATTAACCTTACAATGATTTATGAATATTGTGACATTTTTTTAATTTTAAGAAAAATACCGGAAACCACCCTTGTTTTACCGGTAAACCACCCTAGTTGACTGCCAATACTCAGTTAGTACTCTGCATTATATGAGCCGTTGAGAGCAAAAGTGGTACATGTGCCATTAAGTAAACTTTTCAGGAGACGCGATAAACGAAAACACTCAAACAGTAAACTGTTTTCTATTTTCAACGATTTTTTCAAACATAACTGCACTAAATCATTGCTGTAAAGGTTTCAAAAGACGGTACATGAAAGCAAAATGAGTTCTGGTTGAGAAACTTACACAAACTTCAATGGAAAAACATGTACCACTTTTGTTCTATAGGAAAATAATGACAACCAGAAAACGTTGAGAGCAAAAGTGGTACATGCCATTCTAAGCATGAAGAATGCATTAGGGATGGGAAATATCGACTAGAATGGATATCGATAATTATCGATAAATTCCCTCATACCATCGATAATTATCGATAGTTTGACAACTAGAACCAGATGAAGAAAAACAACAAAATGTTGCTCCCGTTGTGGACAGGAACAATATTTAAAAGTTTATTCGCACACATAATTCGCACTTAGGCGAAATCTTGTCGTTGTCCGTCTAAGGTAGAGTGAGCGAAAATGAGTATCCCTCAATTTTCTAACAATTTTAAAGAGGATTTCATGTGAAAGCAAACAATCATCGAATTCTCTTTAAACAAAGTCTAGGCCAATATATTTTTTCAGTTCTGGCATCATTGTGGAGTATAAATGCCAATGCGAGAAAAATATAAATAACTATCGATAGCGCGGAAAGCTTAACGATTCTATCGATGGCCGGCAACTATCGATACTATCGATAATTATCGATAGGTTTCCCATCCCTAGAATGCATTATGGTTCGCTAATCTTAGGACATAGAACATTCATGTCTTAAACAGAGTTGCCCAAGTGATTGAGTAGTATTGGATGATAATCTGTTAGTTAAAGAATTCTGTTACTTCGTGGCGTTAGAAGAAATTTTACATAATCTAGCTCGTCTGGGGCCAAAACAACCTGGTATCTTTAGGATTATTTGGCCGATAATAACTACATGATGGACCCAGGTCCAATTTTCAGTAGACTACCGGTTGCCCTCCGGATTCAGAAAAACCGTAGAAGAGGAAAACTTAAAATTATTTTGGCTATAACTCTGGTATACGTTATCAGACCTCAACTTTTCTTTGATATTTTAATATATTATTGCGTTCTGCATCGGTTCAAAAAAAAAACAAAAAGTAAAAAAATGACACATGTAACACTTTTGCTCTCAACGGCTCATATCAAAAAAGCAATGGAGCGTTCCGTTTGTTTCCTGCATTCAGTCATTACCTATGTGATTCAAACTGACTACTTACAATAACATTAATTCACGTTTACTTCAACTAGATACAGTCTTTTCACATTATCGGTCAGTCAATGTTCAAAAACAAATATGAAATCGGAAAAATTATCAACTCCCAAAGTTTTACTCTCTATTTCAGTGTTCTGATGTGTACTTTCGATTAACAATTAGTTGCACTGATGTGTGTAAATCAGTTAAGAAAAATAATATTCATATAGCAAAAGACACAATTACGGGTCACTTTTGGCATTGAAGATCATTTGGTCTATAAAATTGTCAAAATCCATCACAAAAGTTATTTTACTGTTGTAGAAGCTTGATAAGTTATTTTTTACGATGTTGATGCATTTATCATGCAAAAGTAATAAAAATGGCCAAAATATGTACTGACTCACAATTGTGCATAGCAATATGTAACATCATTACAATTATGGGTCTTTTCGCCTAATGCACCGAGCAGAATTATTATTTTTGGTGACATTTACAAATTCAAATCATTTCAATCGTATAAATAAGGTTAAGAGTTCAAAACAATACCTTGGCTAATGAAATTTGATCGATTCCATGAAAATAGACGTATTTTCGTGTAAGTGACCCATAATTGAGGAGAGACTGTACCTGAGGATAATTTTTTAATAAACATGGAATGTTGTGTACCTACCTGTTCATTGGGATGAATTAAGTAACCACTTTTGTAGTCTGTTACGATGGAATTACCAATTTTTATCGATTTAATGTAAACGTTGAGGTCTCTTTCTAAGAAAATTTTGAATCCTCCTAAGCTAAACGGAAAGCAGCAAGTATCACCTGAAAGTAATTGCTTGCTTCTATTATAAAAGAATTTAATTCAGATATGTTAATATACCCATTCCATGCCACAATACTATTGGGAGACCTGTGAAATTCGATGCACTTCCCGAAGTAACCAGAAAAATAATGTTTAAGACAGCAAGATGCTGTAACGATTTCATCATCGCTTACAATATTATAATGTTATGTTTAAAATATAAAACTACGTAAAGTTCCAGATCCGAAACATGAATTATATTTAGCGGAGCGTACTCTGTTGTATAGCTTACTTCTTATGTCGAATTTGTTTTTACGGCAGGACTATCCCGTCCCGAACTACGCTTTGCAGCTGAGAAAAAAACACTTTCCGAGCAGTTGCAATGGTGTGCGTAATACCAGAGGTAGCTGTCACTTTTGTTTTGGTCATTATCACCATCGTCTTTTCTCGCGTTTGTGCTACTGTACAAAAAATTTGCCAATTTACTGAAAAATGACAAAATAACAAAATAAAATAAATAAAATTCAACCTAATGTTTCACACGCGAAGAACGATAATCAAAGCAAATCGATTTTGACACATTTTTATTTTGACACATACGTGTGAATGTGTTGGTGTCTTCAAAACTGCACTCTGTTTCTAGTGCGGACTGTCCGAAACAGAAAAAGGGTAGTCCGGGATAGTCTGGAAAAGGTAAAAAAAAGTGATAGACAAAGTGTAGTCCGCGGGGTAGCTACACCGCAAAAACGAAAACGAAATGGCATTGGCCGATACCGTCTCGATAGCTATAGATCGATATTTTAATACCTAAATGCCGGATCGATACTTTTGGCCCGATATATTTTCGATACTGGGAGGGAAACTATAAAATCGGAAAATATACAGATACGGATACGAACAATCACGTGAATGTCTTCTACCAGCAGCGCTAAATTTTGAGCTGCGCACTTTGTGAAAATGACACCAACAGAATTGGATATACCCGCGCACTTCTAAGGCGGTTTTCGTGCCTCTTGCGAAAAAAATTCTCTAACCCGACAAGCATTTCATGGTTAATTGCGCAGTATTCCTATAATTATTTGATGAACATACAGCAGCGCAGCTGCAAAACTCAACCTGTGTTAGTTATGACAATCGTGATTTAAATAAACTCATGTCTTTCTCATGCGAGCGTTTTGTCCCAAATTCGTATAGAAACAAGTAAAATACTACAAGGTATACAGCCCTAGGGTTGTATGAAATGGTGACGTGGGACTAAACACTGTAATTAGGGGATTTTTTGTTACAAAATATACAGAGTCTGCAGACAGAATCAATGTGTTTGCTCAGCGACTGTACGTATTTTTATTTTCAGCCTCCCTGGAAATCAATATTTGGAATATATTCAACAACACTCAAAAGAACATCATTTATATTTGGCGATATTATGCCTGTAGTATTTTTTTGTGCAAAAAATATGTATTTGACAAGGCACAAGCATATCGTGCTTGTTGAAGAAGCACAAAGAATTTCTCGTAATGCGTCAAAGTCAGAATTAAATCTATATCCTCAAAAACCAAATCCAATAATACTTACGTTATCATAATGAATGGTTTTGTTTTATTCAACTGTAATTAAATCAAATCTATGGTATGGATCTTACTTTCAAAATAATATGGAAGCCCTTACAAAGGTTCATCAATTAGCAAACAGAAGAAAATATTTTAAACAAAATTATTAACAAGTTCCAGCAAAAAATCGTAGCAATCCACAATTACATTTTTTTTGCTTGACAATTTTGTTTATTTGCCTGCAACTACATTCGCTGTATTACGGAGACAGGAAATATACGTTTATTATGGTAAAGCTTAGAATAATCATATATCATCTAACAATTTTGAAATGTAAAAGAGATTCTGTACGAATTTCACTAAATAAACAAAAAAAAAACAAGCATTCGCAGGCTCTTACTCTTCTATAACTGTATATATTTAGGAATTTACTCTTTCGATACCATCCGGTCAAGATTATTTAGTGAATATCGAAGATAAAATTAAATAAATATCCGTTGCAAAAATTTATAATTCTTGTTGAGTAATTTATGGCAATCATATTTATGAGATAAACTTTCAATCACCATCAACAGCAGCATTGCAGTTTTTCCTCAATTGCATACAAATAGAAATGTACGAACAAAAGTGTACCACTGCAATACGAATAGTACCGCTGCATTACGAATAGAAGTGTACCGCTGAAATGTACGAATAGAAGAGTACCACTGCAATCATAGACGACGAGAGACCTGCGGTTCTTTACTCCACTGGTACTGTTGCTTTTACCGGCATGTTTTCTTTCAAGACATCAGTTTTTATTAGGTTCTTCAGAACCTAACACGCAGGTTTAGAAATTGTTCAAGGATGGGTATTGTTTCAAACTTTTAGGAAAACTTTTACCTCCGAGACATCACATTAGTCTAAGCTCATGGAAGCAAAAATAAATTGACCTATTGGGACGGGGAGACTCTGTCAATTTTTATTTCGAAATTGATACAGGGAATATCACAGGGAACGGATGGTGTCCATTCACGTTGTCTGTGCTAGGAATGCTCGCATGTAATTGGTTCACTATTGACGTAAATTTGTTATTGAAATTTTTCATCAATTTTACCGCTTAGCAATGAAATTAGAGTGATAATTAGCATATTACAAAATTGTTATACATTTCATCTATCCAACAACATATTGGTTATTATTATCCATCATGTGGTTATGCTGTTATTAACGTTTAAAATCTGACGCAACATTTGCCCGTTTCATTTCCAATTTTACAGAATGCATCCCAGTATAGTAAACAAAGACGTGTCCCACGTCAAAAAGCTAAAAGAGATAACGTAGAAAACCGTTTTAAAATTTTTAGCTTTATTTGAATACGAGAGTGGTAAGTCTAAGGACCAAAATGCAACATTTTCACCAGAAATTGTGATTCGTTTGGAAAACGGATAACTCTAAACATAAAACGAAAAACTCAACTGAAATTGTATCGATGTCTTGTACCGTTTTTGAGCACTGGAGAATGTTAATTGGGTTGTTCAGCCTTATCAGTTTTTTATATCATTTGAAAGAGCTGCATTTACTAAGCAAAACGTGATTTTCAAAAAATTTCTATCGTTGTCTCTTAATTTTTAAACCACGAAATGCTCGAAATCGCTAGAATGACCGTTCGCCCATATACCAACTGTCATTGTAGCGATTTGGAGCAATTTTTATTCTCTATTCAAAAATCGAAGGACAATGATATAAAATTTTAACAAAATCACGTTTTGTTCAGAACTCTTTTAGCTAGTATATAAAAATCAGAAATCCGTGATTAGCTAAATAACCCAATTGTTCCCTATCTAATATATGCTTAACATTGTTGAACTGCATCTTCTTTTCTTAATAAGTCATCTCATCAATTCTACAGAGACTCGTTATATTTTTTTGCAAAAAGGCAGACAATAAAGGATAAGACGCAAGATCTATGTGCTGTCCAAGATTTCAAAATAAGGCCGCTTATGCTGTTGCACTCATTTGTATGTGACATATAATTCCCACCGTGGTTCCATTAGGTCTATTGACCGCAGGGACACCAAACGTACAAAACGCAGATTTTTATTGATTCGCAGATAATTGCAGTTTTTCCATAATTTCTGTAGATTTTTGTCAGAGTCCTTTTATACTTGCGCAGACTTTCTCAAAATATTTGCAGACTTTTGCCTGCGCGAAAGCATTCTTTTCAAATCTCTTTTCCAATTCCAAACGAATTTTGTCAGTTTTTTGAGCAGTTGCACACATTTTTCAAAAACATCTACTATCTCCATTATCAGTATTGACCGTATTCGCGTTGACGGTGTTGCTGATATTTGTTTGGTTGGTACATGCGAAAAAGAAGGAAGGAAATATTTTTGCTTTTGTCATCACGCAGATTTTGACAATTACATATGAGTGTTCACGTAGGTGCGAACAGCCTTCAAAATCTCTTTCAACGCGAATAACCCGAATTGAAGATCAAGAGAAATGACAGCTTTTTATGAACCTGTTTCGAGAAGGAGGTTGAATATCGATACAGGTGGTATCCATGCTCCGCGTTCGATATCAACCAGGTAAAACTTATTGATGCCAATGCTCCAAGTATAGATGACAGTTCTAAAAGGTATGCTATTCACGTCGATGCATTAGTATTAGTGAGCGTTATGAACTTTTTCCAATTTTGTATGAAATTCACAATGATTTTGCATTTTAAACTAATCTTATAAAACACACTTTCCTGAAAAGTTATGGAAATGGTGTTGAAACATGTTTTATTTTTGAGAAATACATAAACATGCTGGGGTTTAGGTAAAATATGCTGTTTTGGTATTGGTTTGGTATCATTTTTTTCTTGTACTCTAATAGCGCTTCGAAATAGAGTCACTTATGTTTCATACAGTAACAAAAGTCATGAGCTACGACATTGATTAAGATTATGCTCCAACTGTTAGAAATATAACATTTTTATATATTTTATTTCGACATATTGTCGCAATTTTTCACACTAAATCTAAATTAATATCAATTTCTAGTGTGTTTCAACTGGAGATTCACTCTCAAACCAAAAAAATCAAATATAAAACAACATGAAACGAGAAATTTCTGAAAATGTTCCGAATTCCATACAAAACGCGAAAATTTGTTTGTGTGCGTGGATAGACAAAAATGTAGCATACCTTGTAGAACTGTCATCTATACTTGGGCCAATGCTAGTTCGCACTATCCGTGCCAGGTATAGATGACAGTTTTAAAAGGTATGCTACATTTTTGTCTATCCACGCACTCAAACAAATCTCGTTATGAGAATCAATCCCAGTATGTCTATGTATTTCTCACGAATAAAACATGTTTCAACATCATTTCTATAACTTTTCAGGAAAGTATGTTTCACCAGTTTAGTTTGAAATGCATAATCATTTAAAATCTCATACAAAATTGGAAAAAGTTCATAACGCTCATTAATACCTAAGACAAGACGCGACAGCTGGCTTCTTATTTTTCTCTTCGTAACGGCCGTCATCCCCGTCGAAATTTTTTTTGAACGTTCCATACCGTTGATGCCAGAATGATTATTTTTAACAACTTCCGCAGGTCAATGAAAATAAAACAAATTAAAATTGCAATACATAGGCGAACAATACTCAATTTTCATTTATTATTTTATGTTTAATAAAGTATACTTCTACTATCAAAATTTTTCTTCCTAAGTTTCTTGGTACCCAAATTTTTTCTTCCTAAGTTTCTTGGACTTCGACCGAAATAGTAAAAAACGATTAATCAAAGCATTTTTAAAGTTATAACAGTGAAATACATTACTCGGTAATATCATGTACCTTGCATACTTTTGCATCATTATTTATGAACAATTATAATAGCTAAATTATGACTCTCCAGCATCACTGCTTTACAGTGAAAAGTAACCTCGTTGTATTTTCTACGTGACGATTGCGTTATCGGATTCAGCCAATCAGCAGCCGGTTCAAATTGGTTGCATGTAACGGTGACCAGCTGTCGCGTCTTGTCTTAGATTAATACTAATGCATCGACGTGAATAACATACCTTCTAGAACTGTCATCTATACGTGGCCATCCGTGTACACCAGAGATGCCAGATGCTTTTGAAAATGTCTGCAACTGCTCGAAAAACCGAAGAAACTGCTTGAAAAGTGGAAGAAAAAACTATTTGTGATTCGAAAATAAATCACTCGCACAGAAAAAAATTTGCACACTGCTTTAAAATATAAGGAGACTGATAAAAAACTATTGAAAAGCTGCAAATATCGATTCGTTGTTTTGCTTTCGTCTCGATTAGACGCAAATTGTTCATCTCTGTTTGAGTTCGCAGAATAACAATACACGAGTTATCGTACGGGTGTTTTTTTTTGTCGGTTAGTTCTTGTACAGAGCGATAACAATAGGCTGCAGTATATCGGCAGAAACATCTTCTGCACACTGGTAGGGGCAGGCTACCCCGCCAGTGATCCGATACGCAGCTGATATATCAGCAAGAATAATTCCCCCGCACCGCTGTTTTCTCGCTAGCAGCACGGACCACCATACGATCGAGCGAGTGGAAATCAACAACAAGTGGCATCTACAAGACCACGGCCACTGTGTTACAACACGAAGCTGGATCGTCATTGTTTGTTCTGCCGAGACACACTTCCAGATCGATCCTACTAGCAGCCGAGAGGTCGTGACTTAGACGTTCGGTGAAGTATTCACTTTAGAATTATTATCATTATTAATATTATTACTATCAATATTATTATTATTATTGTTGTTGTTATTATTACTATTATTGTTATTAGTATTAGTATTATTACTATTGTTATTATCATTAGTATTAATGTCTTTTTTTTTATTTGATCTATTGTAGTTTGAAATATTGTTTTTAAAATTTAATATCAACTATTTGATCCCCCCCACACATTCGAATATTTATCGTTTGTGTGCGGTAGAGCGTAACGCTCCCGCAAAATGGACGACATGCAGGTGCAACTTTTCCTGGATGTGGAAACAAATGAGGAAGAAAATGAAAATTCCCCCAGTGGTTCTCCCTTACTTTCCCCTGTACCATCTACGCTACCTAGCCCTGTACCAAGGGTACCTGAAATACGGGTAAAAGCTTACCCAGATGCCGCTAGCAGTCCCTACGTTGTTAACTTCCGGCCCATAAAAAAACCTTTGAATATAATTCAAATATGCAAAGACCTGGCAAAACAGTTTCCGGCCGTAACCGAAATTACGAAGGTGAGGCCGAACAAACTGCGAGTTGTCATGAGTAGCTTGAAGCAAGCAAACGAAATTGCTAGCTACGAGCTCTTTACAAGGGAGTACCGCGTGTACATCCCTGCCAAGGACGTGGAGATCGACGGGGTGGTTACCGAAGGAAGCCTCACGATCGATGACATTTTGCGTCACGGGGTTGGCTGTTTCAAGAACCCCCTGATTCAAAATGTAAAGATACTGGATGTTGAGTAATTGCATTCAGTATCCATCGAAGAAGGGAAGAAGAAATTCCTCCCTTCGGATTCCTTTCGGGTGACATTCGCCGGATCCGCACTGCCGAGCTACATAGCTTTGGACAGGGTTCGTCTGCCTGTACGCCTGTTTGTACCGCGGGTCATGCATTGCCAAAATTGCAAGCAGTTAGGCCATACAGCCACCTACTGCTGCAACAAGGCACGCTGCAGCAAGTGCGGAGGCAATCATGCTGAGACCGCTTGCAGTGAGGATACTGAAAAGTGTCTTTACTGCGAGGGAGCCTGGCATGACCTTTCGACGTGTCCCGCGTACAAACAGCGCGAGGAAAAAATTAAGCGTTCCCTTAAGGAACCATCAAAGCGCTCTTTTGCAGAAATGCTTAAGAGGGCTGAGCTACCCTCGACAGGAAACATCTTTTCCTTTTTGCCAACCGATGAGGGTACATCTGACGATCCCGTCGAAGGGTGTTCTTATGCCTTGCCAGAGGGATCTAGGAAGAGGAGAATGCTCAACTCTCCTAATCTTTCTCGCAAAGGTCGTAAGATAACCCCTAGCGGAATGACCAATAAGACAACACAAAAAGGAAGCGGTGAAGAAAAACCGAAGCAAGTACCCCCCGGTTTTAATTTCATATCAAACCAGGAGTACCCACCGCTTCCTGGGGCACCAAAAACCCCTCGTGCACCCATTTCTCGATCAGAAGACATAAAAGAGACAGGGTTCATAAAATTCTCTGATATTGTGGACTGGATATTTAAAACATTCAACATACCAGATCCCCTTCAAAACATTCTTCTTGCTCTTCTCCCTACAGTGAAAACCTTTTTGAAGCAACTCACAGCAACTTGGCCTCTCATTTTAGCTATCGTATCTTTCGATGACTAATACGTCGAAAGAGGTTAGGAATTTTGTCACTGTGTTACAGTGGAACTGCAGAAGTATAATCCCCAAATTTGATTTATTTTCACATTTGATAAACACATACAATTGTGATGCGTTCGCGCTCTGTGAAACTTTTCTCAATTCAAATGACCAACTTAATTTCCACGATTTTAACATTATTCGTCGAGATCGAGACTCACACGGTGGAGGGGTACTTTTAGGTATCAAAAAGTGCTATTCTTTTTTCAGAATCGACCTCCCCTCGATCTCGAATATTGAAGTTGTTGCTATTCAAACAAATATGAATGGAAAAGGCCTATGCCTTGTTTCGTTATATATTCCCCCATCCGCGCGGATTGAACAGAAGCAACTCCTTGATATAGCAGAATTGCTTCCCGCACCTTTTTTGATTTTGGGAGATTTTAACTCTCACTGTTCGCTATGGGGGTCGCTGTACGACGACAACCGATCTTCTTTAATTTATAACTTGATCGACGACTTCAATATGACACTTTTGAATTCTGGGGAAGCGACACGTGTACCTAATCCTCCAGCACGTGAAAGCGTGCTTGACCTATCCCTCTGCTCGACATCACTAGCGTTAGATTGCCAATGGAAGGTAATCAACGATCCCCACGGTAGTGATCATCTTCCAATCGTTATATCAATTGCTAATGGTTCAACTCCCCCGAACCCAATCAATATTTCCTACGACCTTACACGTAATATTGATTGGAAGCGTTATGAGTCTATTATAGCGGAATCTATCGAGACTCACGAGGAACTTGCTCCGGAGGAAGAATACGCGTTCTTAGCTGGCTTGATAATCGACGCCGCGACTCAAGCTCAGACGAAACCGATACCCGGGGTAACGATTAGACAGCGCCCTCCCAACAAATGGTGGGACAAAGAGTGCTCTGAGCTGTACGCGCGAAGGTCCGCGGCGTATAAGGACTACCGGAAGTATGGCACTGTCAACCTACTTCGAAAGTACGAGGCACTGGGCAGGCAGATGAAGAGCTTAGTAAAGGCGAAAAAACGCGGGTACTGGCGGCGGTTCGTAAACGCGTTGTCGAGGGAAACAGCGATGAGCACTCTTTGGGATACCGCCAGGCGCATGCGGAACCGTGACGTTTCGAATGAAAGTGAGGAGTGTTCAGATCGCTGGATACTCGATTTTGCCAAAAAGGTCTGTCCGGACTCTGTACCGGAACAGAAAACCTTTCGCGACGCGTTATTAGTAACTACGGAAGAGCCTCCATTTTCGATGTTGGAATTTTCAATGACTCTCCTGTCGTGCAACAATACGGCTCCAGGGTTAGATAGAATAAAATTCAACCTGTTGAGGAATCTACCCGACTCTGCGAAAAGACGCTTGTTGAATTTGTTCAACAAGTTTCTTGAGCTAAATATTGTTCCGCATGACTGGAGGGAGGTAAAAGTCATTGCTATTCGGAAACCCGGGAAACCTGTCTCTGATCACAATTTATATAGGCCGATTGCGATGCTCTCTTGCCTCCGGAAATTAATGGAGAAAATGATCCTCTTACGGTTAGACAAATGGGTCGAAACAAACGGTTTACTTTCAGATACTCAATTTGGCTTTCGCCGGGGCAAAGGGACGAACGATTGCCTAGCGTTGCTTTCTACTGAAATTCAACTCGCATTTGCTCGAAAAGAGCAAATGGCTTCTGCGTTCTTGGACATTAAGGGAGCTTTTGACTCTGTCTCTGTAGAAGTTTTAAGCGCGAAACTTCATTCGCAGGGACTTTCACTAAATTTGAATAACTTTTTGCTCAATTTGTTGTCAGAAAAGCATATGTATTTCTCACATGGCGATTCGACAACTTCCCGAATTAGTTACATGGGCCTCCCCCAGGGCTCATGTTTAAGTCCTCTCTTTTTATTTTTACGTCAATGACATCGATGAATGTCTTGCAAATTCATGCACGCTAAGGCAACTTGCAGACGATAGCGTTGTATCCATTACTGGTAGCGAGGCTAGCGATCTGCAAGGACCATTGCAAGATACCTTAGACAATTTGTCTGAATGGGCTCTTAAGCTGGGTATCGAATTCTCTCCGGAGAAAACTGAGTAGGTCGTTTTTTCTAGGAAGCATAACCCAGCTCAGCTGCAGCTCCTACTAACGGGTAAAACGATCTCTCAGGTTTTAGTCGCTAAATAGCTCGGGGTCTGGTTCGACTCTAAATGCACCTGGGCTCGTCATATTAGGTATCTGACACGAAAATGCCAACAGAGGATTAATTTTCTACGTACGATTACCGGAACCTGGTGGGGTGCCCACCCAGGAGACCTTTTAAGGTTATACCAAACAACGATATTGTCAGTTCTTGAGTACGGCTGTTTCTGCTTTCGCTTCGCCGCGAACACGCACATTATAAAATTAGAGAGAATACAATATCGTTGTTTGCGTATTGCCTTGGGTTGCATGCAGTCGACCCATACGATGAGTCTTGAAGTGTTAGCGGGTATTCTTCCGTTGAAACATCGTTTTTGGAATCTCTCTTACCGGTTGCTAATTCGATGCACAGTTATGAACCCATTAGTAATTGAAAATTTCGAGAGGTTGGTCGACCTTCAATCTCAATCCAGATTTATGACTTTATAATTTGACTATATGACTCAAGATATTAATCCTTCTTCATACGATTCCTCCAATGTCGCACTTTTAGATACTTTAAACATGTTAAACATGTTAGTTATTATAAAAGGTTTTACACTGACGGATCTAATCTAGATGAGTCCACTGGCTTCGGTGTTTTCCACGAAAATTTTATTGCCTCCTACAAACTCGATGCTCCTGCTTCCGTGTACGTCGCAGAACTTGCTGCTATTCAGTACTCTCTTGGAATCATCGAAACCCTACCCATAGACCACTACTTCATCTTCACAGATAGTCTCAGTGCCATTGAGGCTCTGCGATCGATGAAGCCTGTGAAGCACACCCCGTATTTCCTGGGGAAAATACGGCGGTTTTTAAGAGCTTTAACAGATAAAAATTACCGGGTTACCTTAGCGTGGGTCCCTTCTCATTGCTCGATTCCGGGTAATGAAAAGGCTGACTCTTTAGCTAAGGTGGGTGCTATTGATGGCGATATTTATTAAAGACCAATTGCTTATGATGAATTTTATAGCATTTTGCGTCAGAGAACACTCAACAGTTGGCAATCATCATGGAACTCAGATGAACTGGGACGGTGGCTACATTCCATTTTTCCTAAGGTATCGACGAAAGCATGGTTCAAGGGGTTGGATGTAGGTCGGGACTTCATTCGCGTGATGTCCAGACTTATGTCCAATCACTACACGTTAAACACGCATCTCTTTCGTATAGGGCTTGTAGACAGTAATCACTGCGTTTGTGGCGATGGCTACCATGACATCGAGCATGTTGTTTGGTCGTGTGCCGAATTCTGTGGTGTTAGGTCCGAGCTTATAGATTCCCTTCGGACCCGAGGAAAACAACCGAACGTACCCGTTAGAGACATTCTGGGAAGCGGTGATCTCCAGTACATGACACAGCTATACTGCTTTCTGAAAAACGCTGTCATTAAAATTCAAAATTTTCTTTGTCTATTTGTCAGATTAAGGATACAAATATGCTATGCTGAAGACACGGAAACGAAGAGCCCGCATCTATGCTTACACAAATATTTTGAACCCACAACAAACAAGAATACAATTGCTCTACCAGTTGAAAAGTTCCAAAATAGTTTTAAGTCAAAATTGTATCTCCCCTCCTCTCACCTTAAATCCCCACTAGCTCGTAGTCGGCCGCGAGAATAAAAAAAAGGCCTCCCTCTTTTCCCTGCTAACGTAGAATTAATACGAATTGTACTTGGCACAGTAAAACAGAAAATGTATCGTGCCGTGTCAAATAAACTAATTTTAAATCAAGCTGCAAATATCTGCGAACCAATAAAAATCTGCACACTGATTCTAAAACCAACGTTTGGCAGACAAATCTACCATTAGCTTCTTACTCTGAAACAATATCGATATTTGTTCTGCCGGTGAATATCGATACTTATGCACGCTCCTTCAATTTTACCTTACATTGAGTATTGTTTCTGTTTTATATTTTTATGCAAAAGCTGGTCCGCATAATCAACAATCATGTACCTATGTATTATGTTCATGGAAATTATCCTTCATTGTAAAGTGAACAATAAATGTACAATAACATACTGCCGGTACCCGCATAACTGTCCCATCATGAAAAACGACAAGTTCAGAAAACGGCGATTGAATATTTTCCGTTCATTTCGTGATTTTCTGCTATTTCTAGCAATAATTTCCAGAACCAACGGCCAAAACAGTTTCATGGTATCACAAATTTAACGTTGAGAATCAAAAACCATGAACTGTATCGCTTTAACGTTACGACAAGCGAAAAAACATGTACGGGACACAATATGCGGGTACATTTCGAAAATACTCGCATATTTTGTCCCATCACATACGAATTTCACCATAAGCCGGCAGTTCACAGGCAACCTAGTTTGTACTATTGTTAAACAATATTATTCTAGTTAATCAAATGAAATAGTTTTACAAAAATCTATTACCAAAATTAGGTTACAAGACTGCTGCATTAAGGTGTTGAACCGATAAATGGCCGACTTCGAGCCACCAGGTGATCGATTTCAAATTTTTAAATGCTTACCACTCAGTAATAGTTGATACGTCACTTGTGAAAACATATCATCATGTTTGTTATAACGACGAAAACATAAGAAAGTGTTTTCGTAGATAAGGCATTAACTATTCCCGAGTCTAGCGGCACTGAAAATTCGTAGCCGACCACGTGGTGGCTTCTAGACACTACCACCTTAAGTCGCTTTAAGCTCTAAATGTATAAACTCGAATATTGCAGTTGATCTTATTGATGTTGTTCCCTGCGTTTCTGAAGTATAGGACTGGAATAGGACCTGATATGGGTATTTTCGGAACCGGGATAATACCCAGAGGCTGGAAATCAATCCCAGACGCCATTTTGAATTTCAAAATGGCGACTTCCGGTTTCTGACTAACAATATATAATGGCCAAACACCACTAAATTGGGTGTTCTGGACACCCAGAAGTTTGAAATCGTTTTAGACGCCGCTTTCAAGATGGCGACTTTTACTTATATTGGACACGTTCAAACTCGAAAGGTGAATCGTTTGATGATTTAAATTGAGAAACCGGAAGTCACTTTCTCAGAATTCAAAATGGTTTCTGAGATTTTTGGTCCTTGTGCATCATTTCGATCATTTCAAACTGTTGTCCGGGAAAATTGGTTGAAATATGTGTTACATTTGTGTGGAACCCTCCTTCCAGAAAACGGAGGAGTGTCCAATCATCATAAAACATTTCGTGTACTCTAAAATCTTCACATTCCGAATTTGGTTTCACGTGTCTGAATGGTCCAAAGTTATGTAGAAATTTGTGTTTCATTTCTATGGGATCCCTTCCTTCCGGAGAAGCAAGGGCTGTCAAACTACCACAAAAATTATTTTTAATTATTTTTTGCCCCAAAAAACCTCAACACGACAAATGTGGTTTAAAAATTTGTATTTAATTTGTATGTCAGCCCTCCCTTCTAGAAGAGGGGGAGTCTCAAATCAACATAATAACCTTCCTTGGCTCCAGAATCTCTTACATACAAATTTTCACACCGATCCGCTGATACGTGATTTGCAAACTCCAACCTTTTTTTATTATATAGAAGACTAGCTGACCCGGCAAACTTCATCCCGCTCATTTTTTTTTTATTTCATGTATTTTAAACATTGAGAGCATGGAAATTGTTAATTGATTCCACATACTTTCGAAGATTGACCTTGCGACTTGTTTTTATAATCTGCAAATGCATGTCGAATCTGATATTGGATACGTACAAACTCAAAAGGTAAATCGTTTGAAATGATTGGTAGTATCGGAATGAGAATATCCCCGCCTTGAATTGTGCTCAAAGTAAACATAAGTTTTTGGATGCATTCGACTCATACTATGAATTTGGAAGTTTTGGCGGGCGTTCATCATTGAAAGACCGCTTTGGGATCTGACTGCATGTTTTCTTATCAAAAGTAAGGTTTTGATCTTTTTGGAAATTGGAAATTTCGATAGGCTCGTGTAACTTCATTCGTAAACCTGTATAATGTCACAAAATATAAATATCAAAGTATAAATCGTGTCAATTTGCTAGATACATCTAATTCTACTCTGATTTTCGCTACATCCATGATAGAAGAAACTCGTGGAATCCCGGATCATTTACGCGTGCAGCAGATCCCTAAAATATATTTTTAATAGATATAAAAACATCAAATATGACAACATTTATACTGACGGATCTCTTCTCGATGGGTCCACATGCTTGGTATTTTCAACAACAATTTAACCATCTCTCACAAGCTAGATAATCCTGCTTCTGCTCACGTCGCGGAACTAGCTGCAATTCGGTAGGGATTATCGAAAAAATGCCCACAGACCAATTTTTTTGAATCAATAATAGTATATTCGACACGGCACGATACAACCCACAAACCATTACTTTAGTTTTACGGACAGTCTCAGCTCTGCTAGGTATATCCTGAGAAAAATACGAGAAAATTGGAATGTTTTATTCCGGGACCTAAGGTGGGTGCAACAAACGGTAATATTTACGACGGACCAATTGCCTACGATTTTTTTAAATTTTCACGTCAAAGCACGGTTGTCAACTGGCACATCTCGTGGGATACGGGAGAATTGGGAAGGTGGCTACAAAGCATCATCCCAAAGTTTTCTCCACACCATGGTTTCGGGAGTTGGATGTAGGGCGAGGTTTCATTCGCGTGATGTCTCAGCTCTCCCAACTGGTCTTGAGGTACGATGCTGGCCTAACGAGCCAGTCGTCGTAAGTTCGAGTCTTGGCTCGGGAGAGACTGTTAGTGTCAGTAGGATCGTAGCGCTGGCCGCATAATTGTCCTGTACACTGAACAGTTGGCTGCGAAGTTTGTGTTTAATAAACAGAAGGTCTAGTTCCAAATCGGAATGTGGCACCAAGGTTTTGCTTTGCTTTGCTTTGGATGTCTCCGGTTATGTCCAACCACTATCGGGTAGACGCACATCTTAGCTCAACGAGACATAGCATACATCATGCTGATTTATGGCTACTTGAAAGCATCAGAGTGTCCATTTACCAACAAACTGAACCTCTGTTTAAAAACAATATACTAGATTTAGTTCTAGTTTTAGGTTTAGCTCGTAGTCGTCAACAAGGATAAAAAAATTGCCTTTAGCTTACAGGATACCCTAGAAATGAGACTTATCTGGCTCCGTTAAATATTTTATGTATTATGCCATGTCAAGAAAACTTCAAGTAGTATCTCAGAAACCACATAACTGATTTTAATAAAAAAATTAATAGAACCCCCAACTTATAAATTTCGTAATGATTAAACATATGGTTCAAAAGTTATGTAAAGAAACGTTTTCTAGAGGCTGTCTGAACTAGAAATGAGACTTATCTGGCTCTGTAAAATATTTTATGTATTATGCAATGTCAAGAAAACTTCAAGAAGTATCTTAGAAACCACACAAGTCATTTTGATAAAAAATTTAATAGAACCCCCAACTTATAAATTTCGTAATAATTAAACATATGGTTCAAAAGTTATGTAAAGAAACGTATCCCAGAGGCTGTCTGAACTCACTTTTTTTTCAGAGATGACTGAACCGATTTTCACCAAATTAGTATTGTATGAAGGTCTAGTTGCCTCATACAACCCTATCAAACATTCGTTGTTTTGCTTTCGTCTCGATTAGACGCAAATTGTTCATCTCCGTTTGAGTTCGCAAAATAACAATACACGAGTTATCGTACGGGTGTTTTTTTTTTGTCGATTAGTTCTTGTGCTGCGCGATAACAATAGCCGGCAGTTTATCGGCAGAAACATCTTCTGCACACTGGTAGGGGCAGGCTACCCCGCCAGTGATCTGATACGCAGCTGATATATCAGCACCGCTGTTACCCCGCTAGCAGCACGGACCACCATACGATCGAGCGAGTGGAAGTCAACTACAAGTGGCATCTACAAGGTCGCGTGTAGGATACGGCCACTGTGTCACAACAAGAAGCTGGATCGTCATTGTTTGTTCTGCGGAGACGCTCGATTAATCCTTCTATCAGCCGTGAGGTCGTGACTCAGACGTTCGGTGAAGTATTCACTTTAGAATTTTTATCATTATTATTAATATTATTATTATTATTGTTATTGATATTATTATTATTATTATTATTATTATTATTATTATTATTATTATTATTATTATTATTATTATTATTATTATTATTATTATTATTGTTATTGATATTATTATTATTATTATTATTATTATTATTATTATTATTATTATTATTATTATTATTATTATTATTATTATTATTATTATTATTATTATTATTATTATTATTATTATTATTATTATTATTATTATTATTATTATTATTATTATTATTATTACTATTATTATTATTATTATTATTATTATTATTATTATTATTATTATTATTATTATTATTATTATTATTATTATTATTATTAATATTATTATTATTATTATTATTATTATTATTATTATTATTATTATTATTATTATTATTATTATTATTATTATTATTATTATTATTATTATTATTATTATTATTATTATTATTATTATTATTATTATTATTATTATTATTATTATTATTATTATTATTATTATTATTATTATTATTATTATTATTATTATTATTATTATTATTATTATTATTATTATTATTATTATTATTATTATTATTATTATTATTATTATTATTATTATTATTATTATTATTATTATTATTATTATTATTATTATTATTATTATTATTATTATTATTATTATTATTATTATTATTATTATTATTATTATTATTATTATTATTATTATTATTATTATTATTATTATTATTATTATTATTATTATTATTATTATTATTATTATTATTATTATTATTATTATTATTATTATTATTATTATTATTATTATTATTATTATTATTATTATTATTATTATTATTATTATTATTATTATTATTATTATTATTATTATTATTA